>NC_133527.1:186368745-186671776 GCF_048544455.1 Silene latifolia | reverse complement strand
ATTGGAACTTTCTTAAAAGGATCAGGCAATTTATACACACAAAACAAAAACAGATTTCCATTTAATCACAAAGACCCTACATTCACAAACCAGTCATCATCAAATACCCAATTAATAAGTCAGCCTCACTAATTAAACCACTCAATCCGTCACAATCATTTGTTTACCTTTTATATTCTTTGGAAAGAGTATTTCAATCAAAAGGTAAACAAATGACTAGGACTGAAGGAGTACATATCTCTTAAACAAATACTCCCTCTCTCCCGATCACTTATATACCTATTTTATTCTTCAAGAACTCAGAAGTATTTTAATCAAACGTAAACAAATGATTGAAACGGGTAAGAAATTAAAACCCGAAGAAGAAAGATGAAACCTTTTCAACTCGACAAACAAAGTAACTGCGACCAGCATTAACCCCATTTTGTTCAACCAAAAGAGTACAAACTCCGGCCCCACATCCACAAACCGGATACGGTTTCGGCTGAATAACCCTAACATTTCCTTCATCATTCAGCTTATCACACCATTTAAAGTACCCACAATGCATTCCCTGCAATACCATCATTACACACAAACATAATTAAACTCCGCGACAACAAATTAAATAAATAAATACTTGTGTAAGACGGTTTTAATTTACGGACTTTTTTACCAGGGCAACCGTAAAACTTTCTGTTGGGGTTATTAATACTTTTGGAAATAATAATTTCGCAATGTCCGCCGCCGCAAAGGCAGTGAGTGGCGGGGAATTCTTGATCGGAGTTAATGGGCAGTGAATTGGGGCTCCGATTGTTAGGGTTTTTTTCCGGGCAAGAGTAGGCCCAGTGACCCAGTTTGCCACATTTGTAGCATGTATCGTTTGGTTTAACCGGAGATCGTTGTTGTTGTGGGTGGACTTGAAACATGATTAATAATTAACGTTATGATTATCGATTTTTACAATTATTGGTAGTTTTGAGTGCGTAATTTGGGGAAAGATTGAAGTGGGGGAGAGGAGGGTATATGGGGGAAAACTAGGAGAGTGATGATGATGATGATCACAGTAGAGTGCAGTGGAGTTGGGAAGTGTATGAAGCACAGTTTTGTCAACATCAATACAGTTTACGGCTTTACGTGTGTCAAGAGAGCTTCTTTTGGATGACTACTCAATTATCAACTAGGTAACACGGACACTCCTCTTAAATAGCCGTTTCGTATCCGATACCGTGTCGGACACCCAGACACCCGACACTCGTCGGACACACGTCTAATCATGTTATAGTTTACACGAAGAATAAATTCTCAAAAGAGATTGACTAGAAGATTGGTTTGTGTGCGAAATTAGAATTAGTTATAGTTAAAGTCGAATTTTACCTTCAGTTACCTAAATTTAGTATCAAATACATTTAATTTAGAATCAAATACATAACAAAAATAAAATCGCACGTTATTTATAACCATAAAATATATTTTTTTATTAAATTTAAATAGCGTGTCACGTGTCCTAAATTTTAAGGGATGTCGTATCACGTGTCCGTGTCGTGTCCGTGTCCGTTTTGGTGCTATCTAGATTATCAATAGCTCTTTTTTAAGATGGATATATCGTATTAATAAAACGGGTTAAATAACATCTACTTGTATGACAATTTTTTATAGTTTTGTTAATATCAATGCAAATGGTTTTTGTCTAATGTGATATTTAACCCAATTTAAAGTTAAGATGGATATGCTGTTTTAAATAAGAACACAAAATCTCATTTTTGAATGGCATATACGTCGCAAGTTTGCAATAGGCGACAAGGGAGACTTGTTGAAATGAGAATTTGGGTTCAATTATTCACTGATTGCTCGTATTTGCACTTTATAGTAAGTTTGGACGAGAGTGCTTATAATATTAGGGTAAGAATGTAAAGATTATTGGTCAGAATTTGCTCAGTTTTAAGACTTTTTTTAGATTCAACTTAGACTTTTTACATTATCTGAAATACTTATCTCATCCTCTATTTTTTCACTTTGCTTGAAAAAATGTGCGATTTTAAAAAAAAAAATTAACAAAAACAAAATAACCTATGGCATAATTGGCATCCAATATTAGATGTCTCCCCTTGAATATTGTGTCAAGACCATAAGACCACCCCCAAGCAAGGTCAATTGGGGGGGGGGGGGGAGCGGGGTCAATTGGTGAAAGGTCACCTTAATCCATATTTAAGCAAAAGATTAGGATGACCTAAGGGTTGAAAAGGTGAGAAGAGGTCAATTGGTGACCTTCACTTGCTCAAATTGACTCAACAATTGACCTTACATGTGTCAAATTGTAATTGGTTACAATATTTAAAATCCAATAATAAAAAAAGAAAACTAATATATTATTAACATTAAAAGTACAAAGAGTATGCGGTTTTTTTAATGTATGCGGCTTTTTTAATTATGTATGCGGTTTTTTTAATTATGTATACGGTTTTTTTAATGTATGCGGCTTTTTTTAATTGCTCAAATTATGTATGCGGCTTTTTTAATTATGTATGCGGTTTTTTTATTGTCAATGAAATCGGCTTTTCGATTATTAAATTTTAACTTTGTTATTTAATAATTTTTTTCCGAAGTGTACGTCATTAAATTAATGTTTAATATATTGGAGTACTTTTATTTTTTTAAAATTACCATAAAAACTTGTGTATAATTAGTTAGTAAATAATAATTGAAAAAAGTAAGAGAGAGGTTTTAGTGGGGTAGAGTGTAGAAAATGATTGGAAATGTTAGAAAGTGGAAAATGATTGGATTAATTGACCCAGGTCGTGACCTTTTGCTTGGGAGGGTGAACATGGGTCAAGTTAATAACGAGTGGTTAAGAGTAAAATTCTAATTGACCCGATTAAGTCGACCTTTTGCTTGAGGATGGTCTAAGAGTTTTAGGGTGAGATTATCAGTCAGACCCTCCCAAATCTTAAGACTCTACACATCAGCTTTCCACAAACTTTTATTATTTCTTTATTGTTCAGACTCACCTCAGACTTTATACATTATCCGTCAGACATACTTCAAACTCTACTTTTTCACTCCACTTTATTTTTTTAACAAAAAGAAAGGACACATATTGTTCACCCATTGGATAATTTTTCTTTAAGGTGGGGTCAATATTCACCAAAGGTTTTAAGTTGAGTCTTTGATTTCTAAGACTCAACTTAAGATTTTGTTAAGATTTTGTAAAGATTAGGGTAGATTATTGGTAATCTTGAATGAGTCTTGTCTTAAGACTTATCAAAGTTTTGTCTCAAGACTACCAATAATCTTACCCTTAAATTGAATTTTATGGTAAGATTATTGGTAGTCTAGAGATAAACCTCAACTTAAGACTATCGTAGAGTTAGTGGCGGAGCCAGGATTTGAAGTCTGTGGGGGTGAAAATTTCAGCGAGGACAAAAGGGTAATTTTATAAGGGGACCTCGTATTTTTTTTGAAAATTTTAACTTAAAAATTCGACAATTTAAAAAAGATAAACAAATAACCGAGACTAAAGCAGTATCTGAATCTCAATTTAAAAAAGATAATCTTACAGATTGGCAGCTTCTGTCATAATTAATTAGTCTAAAGTAATGAACACCTTAGCATTCTACAAGTTACATGAAGAAGTCTTTAGGTTATAATAAGAGTATCAAGCCAAGACCATTTCTACAGGCTCCAATAGAACGTGGTGAAATTTTAAATTCACCCCCTAACAATGAAGATCTTACCCAACATTCTACCATACTAGTACTTGTTAATAAATTACTACAACTAACGACGCAGAGTAATATTATTACCATACAACAGTTAATAATTTGGACATTTCAGTTTCGAAGCTGAGCCCTAGCCGTCTCAAATGCAGCCTGCGCCTCACTCCATTCCATCTCTCTTTCCTCAGATACCTTCAACGCTTCTTCGGCTTTCTGAGAAGCAGCTAGCAAGCTCTCCTTACACTCGGCAATGGTTTTGTTGATCCTATGCAATGTTTCTTGACGATCAGCAATTTCTGCCTCACACAATGACAACTCATTGGCCAACATAGATGAACTATTGAAAACCGAAGCTTTTGCACATAATACACTAAACTGACTGTTAGAAGCCATAAAGGCATCTAGAGCTTTTTGACGGGATTTCAATAACTCCTCAAAACGGTGTTGTTCATTGTCACGAAGGGTTACTAGATCCTCAGGAGAAGTTTCGATGCTGATGAGTTGCTCGATGTGCGCAAGAGCAGATGCTTGTTTAACTAATTCCATTACTTTGGAGTAAAGTGGTGTGTAATCGACTTGTAGACACTCCAAGGCAGAAAATGTGGAATTTGCCTCCTTTGTCATGATCTCGTGACTATGTGGGTTCATGGACTCCAATTTTTTGATGAGATCGTTTTGAAGCTTGAGAGCGAACTTCCCGAATTCTTCCAGTGTCGTACTTGTCAAGTTGTCTTTCAGAGGGCTAGGTGGGTTAGGAAAAATCACGACCCTTGGCCTTGGCTGAGCACCTGAAGAAGGCAGATTTCGTGAAACAAGAATTAGATTTGGAAATGAACATGTTAAAATCAAATTAATCAAGGCGTAGGGCAAGCCATAAAGATGTAGGACGATTTTTATAAACAGAGAATTTTTACTCGGCTAATAACAAGATGAAATAAAACAATATAAAAAACTTTCATATGAAGCACACCTTCTCCGACTCCCTGGTTAAGGGCAGCAACAACGTTGGTGTGAGATGCTTGCATATTATCCACCGGCGAACTATGCATTTGGTTATTCAAGGTATCACCACTCTGAATTATCATATCAAAATCTGGATTTTCCGGAATATTGTTCACACCAAGATGAGGATTAACTTCTGGGGTTTCCATAGGTAACCCATAAGCTTCACCTTGAATCTCTCCTTCATCGTTTTCCACATGAACATCATCTTTACTAGGGGTTCGAGCACGCATCTCAATGGCATCAAGTTGCATTGCTACTTCATGGCTAATGTAAGTGTCATCCAATGTAGCACTCTGAGAAGGAACCGGATTCGAAGAGGTGATTGATAGAAATTCAGGAGAATTATCGAGCCATTGTTTGAAGTTACATGCTCCATCTCCCTGTGATAATGCCAAATAATCAGAACTGTAAGACAACAGCAATTGCACAAAGGTTGTTTTACAAAGTTCAAAAACACACACGCTCGTTTTAGTTTGCTTTACTACAAGAAAAAATCTGAGCCTGTCAGGTATTTGAACGTCTATACTGGTTTTCTAAGATCATATAACTAACCATTTTGCAATGAACCGTAATCAAAGGAAAAACCAACGTTGTGAAACTGCAATAGTTCATAAATGTGGACGCTCTTTTGAAGTATTGATGATAGAGCAACTGTTCAGAAAGTATTGCTAACTCACAGCAATAACTTCAACACATGGTGTTTATCAATAGTCGTCATCAATAAAAAAGCGCAACAATTATAAGTTATAACCCAGTCATCAGCGTCATCTGATCACACATTAGTTTGAAAGACTCGTGAATGAGACCGGAGATACATTACAAAAGTAAGCAATCTCAATTCTCAAGTATCTATCAAATGTAGAATAATAAAACAAGCAAACAATTTCATCATTCCCAGAATCCCAGTATTATTTTGCTCAATTCATCAACAGATCAATAGGAGAAACAACAAAATATAGGTAGTTCACTTCATTCATACTTCAGTTTTTTCCAATCTAAAATCCCTTGCAGAAATTTTAAAAATAAAACATCCCTCAACGAATATATCAAAAACGAAACCGTTTCCCCACAATCACACAAATTACAATCAGAATCAGACACCATCATGTACTCAATAGTCCATACCACAAACGAAAACAAACATAATTATCCAACTACAAATGAATGCTACCTCCGTCTCAATCATTTGTTAATCTATGATTCAAATACCCCATGCAGCGTATAAAAAAGATACGCAATTGATTATTTGATAGAGACGGAGTTATTATTATAATACTAAAACTAGTAATGGACATACTCTTACTCATTAATGTTTACAATCAAGCCAAAATATTGGAACTTTCTTAAAGAATCAAGTAACTTATACACACAAAACAAAAACACATTCCCATTTAATCAAAAAGACCCCACATTCACAAACCAGTCATCATCATTCATCAAACGCAAATTCTTGTTTCAGATGGACACTTTTCGTCTTATTTTTCAGACGGGTATATGTGATCATTTTATAGTTAAATGTAACCACAATGGTATAGACAGTGTTACAGCTTATGTTAACTGGTTTTTCAATAGTGATCACATTTAACTGTAAAATGGTTACAAAATCCCATCTTATTATTTCAGACCAAAAAGGGTCGTCTGAAGCAAGACGCACTATTCATCAAATACCCAATTAGTAAGTCAGCCTCACTAATTAAACTACTCACTCCTCCTTCGCAATCATTTGTTTACCTTTTTTATTCTCTACGAGAATTATTTTAATCAAAGTTAAACAAATGTCACAAGCATGTCTTAAATGTATACTCACTCAGTCCCAATCAGTTATAAGCATCTCTTACCTATTTTATTCTTCGTGAGTATTTTAATCAAACGTAAACAAACAAAAACAAATGATTGAGACGAGGAGGGGTAAAGAATACTGGAACTAGAAAGATGAGACCTTTTTAATGGGACAAACAAAGTAACTGCGACCAGCATTAACCCCATTTCCTTCCACAAGGGTACAAACTCCGGCCTCACATCCACAAACCGGGTACGGTTTCGGCTGAATAACCCTAACATTTCCGTCATCATTCAGATCTTTACACCATTTAAAGTACTTACAATGCATTCCCTGCAATACCATCATAAACAAACACAATTAAACTTCGTAACCACAAAATAAATAAATACTTGTATAAGACGGTTTTACGAAACCGAAAGTTGAGGGGGGTAGGTTTACTGACATTTTTACCAGGGCAAGCGTAATATTTTTTGTTGGGGTTATTAATACTGTTGGAAATTTTAATCTCGCAATGTCCACCGCCACAAAGGCAGTGAGTAGCGGGAAATTCTTGATCGGAGTAAATGGGCAGTGAAATGGGGCTCCGATTGTTAGGGTTTTCGGGGCAGGTGTAGGCCCAGTGACCCGGTTTGCCACATTTGTAGCATTTATCGGTTGGTTTAACCGGAGACTGGCGTTGTTGTTGAAACATGATTAATTAACGTTACGATTATCGATTTTGCTAATTATATTGAAGTGAGGGAGAGGATATATGGGGGAAAACTAGGAGAGTGATGATGATCAATTGATCACAGTAGAGTGCACTGTGCAGTAGAGTTGGGAAGGAAGTGTATGCAGCACAGTTTTGTCAACATCAATACAGTTTACGGCTTTACGTGTGTCGGGAGAGTTTCTTTTGGATGACTACTCAATTATGATAGGTGATTTTTAAAACGGATATATCGGTACTAAAATAAAACGGGTTAAGGCCTTGTTCTTTTGGACTTAAAGTCACTTAATTTAAGTTAACTTCAGATCCTATAAGTTTAGTTTAGTTCAATTCAGATTCTATAAGTTCAGTTCAGATTATATAAGTTCACTTCAGATCTTATAATTTCGATTCGATTCGAGATCCTATAAGTTGATTGATTCGATTCGATCAGATCCTCTATTCACTTAATTTAAGTTCGATTCGAGATCCTATAAGTTCGATTCGATTCGATTCGAGATCCTATAAGTTTAGTTCGATCCTATAAGTTCGATTAAGTTCAGATCCTATAAGTTCGATTAAGTTCGATCCTATAAGTTGATTAAGTTCGATCCTATAAGTTGATTCGATTCGATCTTATAAGTTCGATTCGATTCGATCCTATAAGTTTCAAATCAAAAAAAGCTGGCCTAAATAGCATTCACTTGTATGGATGAGATAACTTTTTTGTAGTTTTGTTAATATTAATGTATTCGGTTTTTGTCTAATGTGATATTTGACCTATCTTAAAGTTACGACAGATATGCCCGTTTTAAATGAGAATTTGGGTTTAATTATTCACTGATTGCTCGTAGTTGACCTGACAAATGGGTCAGTATTTGGGTCGGGCCAATTCTGGTCGGGTTAGTTTGGGTCTTTCATTGATTTCGGGTTAATTCGGGTCGGAACGGGTCATTTCGGGTTTCGGGTCTGTTCCGAGTTTGTTGGTCAGGTCTTTTTCAGCCGGGTCAGATTGTTTCGAGTCGGTCATTTTCGGGTCAATGAATAATAAAGAAATAGTCATTTAAAGTCTTTTCGGTTAAGTTATAGTTATATTTATCGGGTCATTTTTGGGTTTGGTGGTTTCGGATTGGGTCACGTCAGTTACGGGTCAAGAAAGCTCGGGTCAATTCGGGTTTTCGGATCACATTCGGGTGATGTAGTTCGGGTTACTTCGGATCTTGGGTCAGTCTTTTCGGGTCGGGTTGATTTTGCCGGGTCTACTTTATAGTAAGTTTGGACGGGAGTGCTCATAATATTAGGGTAAGAATATAAGATTATTGGTCAAAATTTGCTCAGTTTTAAGGCTCATTTCAAACTCACCTTAAACTTTTTACATTATCCGTAATACTTATCTCAAACTCTATTTTTTAACGTTATTTGGAAAGATCTGAAGTTTAAAAAGAAAATAACAAAAACAAAATAACATATGGCATCCTAGATAGAGGTGGCAAACGGGGCAATTAGATTTGTTTCGGTTCGGGTTATTTCGGTTTATCTTTTTTTTTTTTCGATTTCAGTTAGGAACAACTCAGGTTGGATTCAGTTTTCACTTTTAATCGGATGTAGATATTTGGGATCGGTTTAGTTCGAGCTGGGTCAATATCGGTGCAAATAAAGTTCAAATCGGGTTAATATCAGAGCAGACGAGATTCGAGTCAGGGCATAATCGAATTGGATGTCAAGGAATTAGGTCTTTATTCAAAATATTGGATATAATATGAATACTTGTTTTTAGAAAAGTAATAAATAATGTGTTTTATATAACTACGATATAATATTAATTCATTGACGTCAACTGGGTAACATTCATGTACAAAAAGACACCCTAGATGTGACGCCTAAGTACATTCGGGTCATTTCGGGTTTTAATGTTGGGTTTTTGTCGTCTATGTACAGGTTGAAATCGGTTCAGGTATATATCGGTTCGGATTAAAACAATTCAGGTTGAAACAGTCCAGGTTCATTCAATTTTGGGTCTATTTCGAATATTACAATTTCGGTTCGATTTCGAATCAATTTAGATTTCGGGGTAAAGTTCAGTTACACCTTTCGAGTGCACGGTCAAGTGTCGATTCAGGTATTTTTGATCGATTTTTCGCGTTCGGTCTACTTTTGCCAGGTCTAATCCTAGATGCCCCCCCTTGAATATTGTGTCGGGATCCCTACAAGTTAAATTGAGTTTTAGGGTAAGATTATTGATAGTCTTGTGACAATACTTTGGTAATTTTGACAAGTCTTGAGACGAAACTCACCTAAGACTACAAATATTGGAAATCAAAATCTCAATTCACTAGGCACTTTTTCCAATATTGGCATGTGTAACTCTTTTTTTTTTCTTTTTTTTTTCTATAAGCTGGAAAAAATTAGTGGGGTAAAAAATAGAGTCTGAGAGTCTGAGATGAGTTGATTGATAATGTATTAAGTTAGAGGTGCGTCTGAAGAGAGCTCGAGCAATATAAAAATAGTAAAAGTTAGAGAACAACTGATGTGATAGAGTCTTAAGACTTGAAAGAGTTTTGCTGATATTACCCTAAACTTAAGACTTTGCCATAACTTTGGTAAATTATTGAGAGTCTGTCTAGTGTTTAAAACTCATATGAGTCTTGTCTCAAAAATCACCAATAATTTTACCTTAAGACAATACAAATACTTAGACCATCCCCAAGCAAGATCACCGACTGGGTCGTGACCTTGTTGGGTCACCTTAATGACACCTTAAATTAGGATTAAGGGGTTAATTTTGGTGACCTTCAACTACTCAGGGTCAATTAACGACCTTGAGTTGAGTTGGTGTCCTTGTTGGTGACCCGCTAAGTGGCACACTCCCATTGGTTGGAAACAAAAAAAAGGACAACCGTCAAAATAAAGAGAAGGTGACATTTGGTTGAGTATGATGACACGGTAGGTGGCACTTTCTCATTGGTTAAAAAGTGAAAAATAATTGGGTTGGTGACCTAGGTCGTGACTTTCTGCTTGGGAGGATGAAAGTGGGTCAAGATAATTAAGGTGTGATAATGAGGAAAAATATTGGTGACCCGATTAACTCGACCTTCTGCTTGGGGATGGTCTTACCATCCGTCATCAAAAGGTGGCAATCGAGTCGGGTTTGGTCGGGTTATATTGGGTTCAAGCCAGATCGGGTCAGCCTACCCTTTCGGGTCGGGTCGGGTTCGGTTCAGGTCGAGATCAGGTATGGTCATTTCGAGGCAAATGATGTGTTGAGTCGGGTCGGGTCATTATCGGGTTCGGTTAGTTTACCGCATTTCTTCAATTGTTGACCATTAAATTTAGTATTTAGGAATAATTTGATTTAATTACTTCATTATTAAGTCAAACTTATCAACTTAAACATTAAATCACTTTCATATTTATCAATATTAAGCTTAATAATTGTCTGGTAATTAATTTAGTCGGGTCAACATCGGGTCGGGTCAAAATCGAATGGTTCGGGTTCGGGTCAGGCCGGGTTACCCGTCGTCATGGGGTAGGGCCGGGTCACTTTCGAGTCGCTAAATTCTCGGATTCTATCGGGTCGGATCAGACTTATCAGATCTACTATCATCCATCCATCCATTATCCGTATATGAAACAAATAGATCGGGTTTTGGTCGAGTTCGGGGCTATTTGTTTTCTACATCGTGGGCCGAATTATTGCAACTAATGGGCTTTAAACCCTTTGTTGTTTACTCGAAAAATCAAAGAAAAACCTGTTTATTTAGCAGTGTATCTTGTTAACCCTAATCACATCGCTGAGAATTGAGATTATTGAGTTTCTCCTTACCTCTTTCCTCCAACTCTACATGTTTCTTCTTCTGTTAAGTTAATAATTCCTTAATTAATGTTATTAATTTCTTGAATATTCGTGTGATTAGCTATTTATATGTTTAATTGTAGTACTAGTATTCAATAATCTGGACTACATGTTGATTCATATAATCATATCTTTCTGCTGTGATTAACTAGTTCCTGTTTTGTTGCAATGGCGAATGTTGATTGTATTGCTTTCCGTATTAATTCTCATGTCGTAATATCGTCGCGAGACCGTCTCATGTGAGAATTTGTGTTTTATTTATATCCAGAATTTGTGTTGATTGCCGTTTCGTTGTAGATTTATTATTATGTGACTACCTGAGTTACATTTGGATTTTTCATTATCATCAATCTTATAAATTAGAGGATTGTTTAATACTCAAAATACTAGCTATTTGTTTTAATCATTTGTTTACTTCTAATTAAAATATCGGAGGACAAGTTTTTTCGGAATTACTTACTGGAAAAACCAGACATTTAGTCAGGTGTTTAGTTAATTTCAATGGTTAGACACCGTTACTTGTCTGGGAAATCAAATATGGAGAAATAAGTTGGTGAATGGGGTTTCCCATTTGCCTTCATTGTTTCTTTTGTAAGTGTTCATCGTTGCCCGATGGTATAATTTCATTATCATTGAGCTACATCTGGATTCTACACTTTTTACTCGAAAAACGATACTTCCAAGTTCCAATGTTTTTGGAGGATAAATGACTCCATTGTACAAGTGAATTGCATCGCTCTATTTCGCTTTGCCGTCTGAGTTTGATCAAGTTATCGTCTAACTTATTTGGCATTCATTATTTTTGGGTTGTGATCATTAAGATTTATCCCGTGATTCATTCCGTTATTTGTCCATTAGTTTTTGTTTCGCTCTTTGGTAGCCTTTATGTTTGCTAGCTTGGTAGCTTGGTGTGTTTTATAATGTGATGGCCAGTGATGCAGATAAAATATTTGCTACTCTTGATGGAATAGAATTTCATTTGATGATTACATAACCACCAAGATCTCTGAGGCCAAATGTTTTGCTACCTGCGTCAAATTCGAGTTGTTTTAAAGTGTTTTAGAGTTGAATATAATGTTATGTGAAGCTTCCTGCAAGGAGGAAATTAACTCTGTTGGTCTGTAACCTCGCTACACATGTCCTGAATTTTCGGATTGCCAAAACCGTGTTGTTAATGTGACTGATTGCTTTTTAACTTTTAGGTTTTGTTTTTTTACATCTCCCGTGGAAGGCGATTTCTGAAATATGGTTCTATTTCTACTATAGTCATTCATTAACCCAGACATTTAGTCAGGTGTCTACTCTTTTCTATGGTTGACACCGTTACTTGCCTGGGAAATCAACTATGGAGAAATAAGTTGGTTGATGGGGTTTCCCATTTACTTCCATTGTTTCTCTTGTAAGTGTTCATCGTTGCCCAGTGGTATATTTTCATTATCATTGAGCTACATCTGGATTCTACATCTCCATTAAAGGAAAGCAGAACCAATTCTTACGCCTGTTCTCATTTTCTTGTTTTTTTGAAGATGATGTCTCTGATCCGTTTCCTTCTCTGTTTATTCTGAAAGTTGCTTTCTTTAGTTAGAGAATTGGTGGTAGTGTTGAGTTCTGTAACTCTGTTGAACTGTTGTTACATGAACCCTCTTTTTTATAAGAAAGGGATGCACTTGTCTTTGTGGAATTGTGGATTGTATGCAGTTCTAGAGGTGTTCTATGTCGGTTTCACATCCTGCAATTCTTTATAGGGCCTCATTGAGATTATTAGTGACACTGTTTTGCACAAATAAACTTTTTCTGCAGCGCAGCCTGAAGCCTTGATTTAACGTTTCATCAAACTTTTACTCTTTTTTGCCACAGACAGTCACAAGCCAAGCCAGACACCATGAAGAACACTATTGTAGTAACTCCTATATAGTAACAGCTAGTGTTACTGATGTGTTCCTATTTTTTGTTGTTCTTCTTCTTCTTCTTCTTCAATGTTTGACGCCCATCGTTAGCAAATTGAATGTCACCTTTTAATGACTTGTATTTGTGTGATTTTATGTCATAACCGTTTTATTAGCCGAAAATCAGTTGTATCAGTCAAATACCCGGCCAATTATTGGCCGCGATGGCCAATTTTGTGACGATTTCTAAAAGGTCCGTCTTTGAACATATCAGCCTAGAAAGCCGGAATGCCTTTGATCTGAGACATTACAGTATTGGAAATTTTCAGTTTTGGTTGGTTGTGGTTAGCGTCAACCTTAAGTACTTTCTATTAGTCATCGTGTAATTTAGGTGTTGAACCAATGAATTCTGGATTATATATCATGCCTTGTCTCTGTAATCGACATACTGATTTCTGAGACGTGTTTGCTTTGTAGGATTCTGATTTCTGTCTTGTAAAGTGAAGGGAAAAAAGCTGGTCCATGAATTTATGTATGGTGTAAAATTACATACAAATTTTATTCACTGCTAGTTTATTTCATTCTCTATATGTAGAAGCAGCTTACACCCAAGATGAAATAAGTACATAGGAATGCTAAAGTTACATGGTGATTGCTTGATAATTATTAAGCTATGGTACATTCAATGACTATGACGAATACAGTGGTGTGGGAGTGCTTGTGAGGGTGCCTATATTTAGGACTAGGAGGAGGGAGGTTTAGGTTTAAGGCATAAGGGGAGGTTTGGGCGTAGGACTCGGTGGAGGGGTGGGTTTAGGTTTAGGACCTGGTGGAGGGGTAGGTTTAGGACTTGGTGGAGGGGTAGGGGTAGGTTTAGGACTTGGGGGAGGGGTAGGTTTAGGACTCGGGGGAGGGGTAGGTTTAGGTTTAGGACTCGGCGGAGGGGTAGGTTTTGGGGAAGGGGAAGGGGTACGTTTAGGTTTAGGACTTGGGGGAGGCGGAGGTTTAGGTTTAGGACTTGGGGGAGGGGTAGGTTTAGGTTTAGGTTTAGGACTCGGGGGAGGTGGAGGATTAGGTTTAGGACTTGGGGGTGGGGTAGGTTTAGGACTCGGGGAAGGGCTAGGTTTAGGACTAGGGCATTTGCAAGTCTGAGTGAATGTCTGCTTTAGGACAAGGGGGTTTAGGCTTAGGACTTGGGGGTTTAGGCTTAGGCTTAGGCTTAGGACTAGGGGGTTTAGGCTTAGGACTTGGGGGTTTAGGCTTAGGCTTAGGCTTAGGACTAGGGGGTTTAGGCTTAGGACTGGGGGGTTTAGGCTTAGGCTTAGGCTTAGGACTAGGCGGTTTGGGCTTAGGACTAGGTGGTTTCGGTTTGGGAGTAGGGCTAGGCGGTTTAGGACTGGGATCAGGAGAGGGCTTAGGATCAGGATCATCAGGAGGACTTGGTGGCATGTCTAACTCAATGCATTTGCCGAGACATCCAACGGGAGGTTTAGGTTTAGGACAAGGGGGACCTTTAGGACTTGGCGGACCTTTAGGACTAGGTGGAGGTGGAGGCTTAGGCATTGTCGTCATCAAGCCTCGGTGAATGCACTTGCCAAGACTTCCAACGGGAGGTTTAGGTTTAGGACAAGGGGGACCTTTAGGACTAGGGGGGCCTTTAGGACTTGGCGGACCTTTAGGACTAGGTGGAGGTGGAGGTGGAGGCTTAGGCATTGTTGTCATCAAGCCTGGGTGAATGCACTTGCCAAGACATCCAAGGACTGTAGTGCCACAGCCGTTGACACATTGTAGCGCTACACCAGCAGTATCATTGACGCATGCTTGTGCACAAGCAACTACTTTGGTTCCACAATCTATAAAACATCGCTGCATCGACTCGTCAAGGCTACTCTCAGCTGCAGCCCCCATGACGATCACCATAGCAGTCACTGCTAGTGCAGTGACGGCTAGTTTTGGTAACTTCATATTTTCCGACTTTATTTATTTATTTTGTAGTTTATATTTTTCTGGTTCCAGTTGCTGGTTCCAGTTGCAAGTTACTGGGCTATGCGGTGTGTATAAATAGTGTCCTAGCAGATGGGAGGATGTTGCCTGATGGACTCTTGCTCATTAAGGTTGTGTGACTTCTGGGATAGCTATTTGTTTCAGTTATCCTCACTATCATGATGTTGGCTTCTTAGTTTGTTTTGTTTTTGTGTCGTCTTACTTTTTGGAAAAGTTATGGATCCATTTTACTTAAATGTACAGGTCAATTCTGCAAAACCGTCATTATCATTCGGCTCGTATGCCTTCTCAAAGGTAGATCGTAGAAAGACCGCACATCATCTCAGTTCTCGGATTATATAAGGATAAATTATATTACGGGGTATAATTTATTTCGTTCGACTTATATGTAAAAAGGTAAATGTAGTTTGCTGGTTTGTATGGCAAAATTGTGAAGCTTCCTGCAAGGAGGAAATTAACTCTGTTGGACTGTAACCTTGCTGCACGTGTCCTGTATTTTCGGATTGCCAAAACTGTGTTGTTAATGTGATTGCTTGCTTTTGAACTTTTAGGTTTTTGTTTTTTACATCTCCCGTGGAAGGTGATTTCTGAAATATGGTTCTATTTTTACTATTTTCATTGACTAACCCAGACACTTAGTCAAGTGTCTACTCTTTTCTATAGTTGACACTGTTACTTGTCTGGGAAATCAAATATGGAGAAATAAGTTGGTTGATGGGGTTTCCCATTTACTTCCATTGTTTCTCTTGTAAGTGTTCATCGTTGCCCAGTGGTATGTTTTCATTGTCATTGAGCTACATCTGGATTCTACATCTCCGTTAAAGGAAAGCAGAACCAATTCTTACGCCTGTTCTCACATTCTTGTTTTTTCTGAAATTGATGTCTCTGATCCGTATCCTTTCTTTTCTGTTTATTCTGAAAGCTGTTTGCTTTAGTTAGAGAATTGGTGGTAGACTTGATTTCTGTTGCACTCTTGGTACATGACCCTCTTTTTTTATAATAAAGGGATGCACTTGTCTTTGTGGATTGTACTGTATGCAGTTATAGAGGCGTTCTACGACATTGGTTTTACATCCAGCAATTCTTTCTAGGGACTCATTGAGATTATTAGTGACACTGCTTTGCACAAACAACTTTTTCTTCGACACAGTCTGAACTCTGACGCCTTGATTTAACGTTTGTCCCGTCTTTTCTGCCACAGACAGTAAGAACTAAGAACTCAGACACCATGGAGAACACTGATGTAATAATTCCTAGTATAGTAACTGATAGTTTTACTGATGTGTTCCTATTTTTTGATCTTACTCTTCAATGTTTGACGTGCATCGTTAGCAAATTGAATGGCACTTTCAAACGACTTGTATTTGTGTGATTGACCTCATGGTCATACCAGTTATATTAGCCGAAAGCTGATTGTATAAGTCAAACACCGGCCAGTTATTGACCGTGATGGCACAATTTGTTGTATATAAAGTGCTATTATCTCAAATGATACTAAGATTTATCCCATGATTCATTCCCTTATTTTTCCATTAGTTTTTGTTTGGCTCTTTGTATCAAGCAGCTTACTCTATGTTCTGTCAATTTTTTTTTGCGACTGTTAATCATCCTAGAACTACATAACTACATATTGTTAGCTTGATAGCCTTTATGTTTGCTCAGCGTCCTTTTTTTGTCCGTTTGTTTTATAATGTGATGGCCAGTGATGCAGATAAAATATTTGTTACTCTTGATGGAATATAATTTCATTTGATGATTACATAACCACCAAGATCTCTGAGGCCAAATGTTTTGCTACCTGCGTCAAATTCAAGTTATTTTAAAGTGTTTTAAAGTTGAATATAATGTTATGTGAAGCTTCCTGCAAGGAGGAAATTAACTCTGTTGGTCTGTAACCTCGCTGCACATGTCTTGAATTTTCGGATTGCCAAAACGGTGTTGTTAATGTGACTGCTTGCTTTTTAACTTTTAGGTTTTTGTTTTTTTACATCTCTCGTGGGCCGTGGAAGGCGATTTCTGAAATATGGTTCTATTTCTACTACTAGTCATTCATTAACCCAGACATATAGTCAGGTGTCTGCTCTTTTCTATGGTTGACACCGTTACTTGCCTGGGAAATCAACTATGGAGAAATAAGTTGGTTGATGGGGTTTCCCATTTACTTCCATTGTTTCTCTTGTAAGTGTTCATCGTTGCCCAGTGGTATATTTTCATTATCATTGAGCTACATCTGGATTCTACATCTCCGTTAAAGGAAAGCAGAACCAATATTACGCCTGTTCTCATTTTCTTATTTTTTTGAAGTTGATGTCTCTGATCCGTTGCCTTCTCTGTTTATTCTGAAAGTTGCTTGCTTTAGTTAGAGAATTGGTCGTAGAGTTCTGTTGAACTGTTGGTACATGAACCCTCTTTTTTATAAGAAAAGGGATGCACTTATCTTTGTGGGTTGTATGCAGTTCTAGAGGCGTTCTATGTCGTTGGTTTCACATCCAGCAATTCTTTACAGGGCCTCATTGAGATTATTAGTGACACTGTTTTGCACAAACAACTTTTTCTGCAGCACAGCCTGAAGCCTTGTTTTAACGTTTCATCAGTCTTTTACTCTTTTTTGCCACAGAGAGTCAGAAGCCAGACACCATGAAGAACACTATTGTAGCAACTCCTATATACTAACTGCTAGTGTTACTGATGTCTTCCTATTTTTTGTTCTTATTCTTCTTCTTCTTCTTCTTCTTCAATGTTTGACGCCCATCGTTAGCAAATTGAATGTCACCTTTTAGCGACTTGTATTTGTGTGATTTTATGTCGTAACCTTTATATTAGCCGAAAACCAGTTGTATCAGTCAAATACCGGCCAATTATTGGCCGTGATGGCCAATTTTGTGACGATTTCTAAAAGGTCCGTCTTTGAACATATTAATGTAGAAAGCTGGAAAGCCTTTGATCTTATGAGCTAATGCTTGGTATTACCATAGTTGTATTTTTTTAGCCATACATGTTGGTGTGTTCATAATACCATTTCCCCAAGTACAATTGTTATATAGTCTGGAACGAATTTTCCCATACGTTACCCTATCTATTTCTTTAATACTTCTTATGCTTCACAAGTTGATTTCTTAATCATGCCGACGATTATGTATGTAGCAATAACATTGGTTGGGGTATTTGCTTATTATTGTCTCAACCAACGTTGTACTGTCGATTTTCTTTAACTCGTGAAACATTACAGTATTGGAAATTTTCAGTTTTGGTTGGTTGTGGTTAGCGTCCACCTTAAGTACTTTCTATTAGTCATCGAGTAATTTAGGTGTTGAACCAATGAATTCTGGATTATATATCATCTCTGTAATCGACATACTGATTTCTGAGACGTGTTTGCTTTGTAGGATTCTGATTTCTATAATGTAAAGTTAAGAGAAAAAAGCTGGACCATGAATTTATGTATGCTGTAAATTACATACAAATTTTATTCATTGCTAGTTTATTTTGTTCTCTATATGTAGAAGCAGCTTACACCCAAGATGAAAGAAGTACATGGGAATGCTAAAGTTACATGGTGATAGCTTGATAATTATTAAGGTATGGTACATTCAATGACTATGATGAATACAGTGGTGTGGGAGTGCTTGTGAGGGTGGCTATATTTAGGACTTTGAGGAGGGAGGTTTAGGTTTAAGACATAAGGGGAGGTTTGGGTGTAGGACTCGGGGGAGGACAAACTGAAGGACTCGGGGGAGGGGTGGGTTTAGGTGTAGGACTTGGGGGAGGGGTAGGTTTAGGTGTAGGACTTGGGGGAGGGGTAGGTTTAGGTGTAGGACTTGGGGGAGGGATAGGTTTAGGTGTAGGACTTGGGGGAGGCGTAGGTTTAGGTTTAGGACTCGGGGGAGGGGTAGGTTTAGGTTTAGGACTCGGGGGTGGGGTAGGTTTAGGTTTAGGACGAGTAGGCATTTGCAAGTCTGAGTGAATGTCTGCTTTAGGACCTGGGGGCTTAGGACAAGGGGTAGGACAAGGTGGTTTAGGCTTAGGACAAGGCTTAGGACAAGGGGTAGGACAAGGGGTAGGACAAGGGGGAGGTGGAGGTGGAGGTGGAGGTGGAGGTGGTGGTGGAGGCTTAGGCTTAGGGATTGTTGTCATCAAGCCTGGGTGAATGCACTTGCCAAGACATCCAAGGACTGTAGTGCCGCAGCCGTTGACACATTGTAGCGCTACACCAGCAGTATCATTGACGCATGTTTGTGCACAAGCAACTACTTTGGTTCCACAGTCTATAAAACATCGCTGCTTCGACTCATCCAGGCTACTCTCAGCTGCAGCCCCCATGAAGATCATCATAGCAGTCACTGCTAGTGCAGTGACGGCTAGTTTTGGTAACTTCATATTTTCCGACTTTCTTATTTTTATTTATTTTGTAGTTTATATTTTTCTGGTTTCTGTTGCAAGGTACTGGGGCATGGAGTGTGTTTAAATAGTGTCCTAGCAGATGGGAGGATGTTGCCTGATGGACTCTTGCTCATTAAGGTTGTGTGACTTGTGGGATAGCTATTTCTTTCAGTTATCCTCACTATCATGATGTTGGCTTCTTAGTTTGTTTTGTTTTCGTGTCGTCTTACTTTTTGGAAAAGTTGTGGATTTATATTACTTAAATGTACAGGTCAATTCTGCAAAACCGTCATTATCATTCGGATCGTATGCCTGCTCAAAGGTAGATCGTAGAAGGACTGCGCAGCATCTCGGTTCTCAGATTATTACAAGGGTAAAATTATATTACCGAGTATAATTTATTTTGTTCGATTTATATGTAAAAAGGTAAATGTAGTTTGCTGGTTTGTTTGGCAAAAATGTAATCTTAAGTTACAGATTCAAACATCCTTCGTCATATGCGAAACTCATACGTTTCTGCTGAAAGCTTCATTCCGACAAGTTAGATGCCAGAGTAGTGAATTTTGAATCCGATCCGACCAAAAAACGTGCCTTTTCCCAATCTGTGATCAATTTGGATCAGTGTCAACATCTCTCTAGTTTATATTATGGAACTGTTGTGTTTGAATCTGGTAATTTGTTAGATATATTGTCATGTCATGTGAGCAAGAACTTAAGTATTAACTCTGTTGTTACGTGCAGTTGCAGCAATACTATTCTGGCAACGTGATGCAACTGTTCGGACACCTGTTACCCGATGAAAAACTTCCATCTGTTAAAAACTTACCCTGTGGATGAATCGAGTGGATCGCATTATACACGTGTTGCCAAATTAGGTTAAGTGACGATTGTTATTACGTACAAATATTAATGTAAAATTTAACCAAGTGGTGTTAGTCCGGCTACAGTGGTAGTCGGGTTAAACCTTGAAGCTTGCAGAAATGCAGGAGTTGAGAGGTCCCAGGTTCGACTCCCAGCTGGGGCGATGATCACTTGGCCACTGCAGCTCCCGAAGGGGGTGGCTTACATGGTCCATGTGGTAGTGCGGGAATGCATGGGCCCGGGGAGATTCAACCCCTCGTCATCAAAAAAAAAAAAATGTAAAATTTCTCGTATAAACTTTTATTTTGATCATTTTCATGTTATATTATATGAAACCGTTGTACTTGTATTTGTGAGAAAAAAATTTGTCAAGATAATTTGATTACTAAGGTTACAATAATTCTTCTATAAAACGGTTTTACACAAGTTACTAACTATATCATAATTGGCCAACAACGGCATCAAGATACTTTATTAATGATTTTATACAATGTTTTATCGTAAACCTGTTTTATAAGAGACAATTCCGACAATAGTAACAGGATAGTGGAGTATTTACATTGATGAAGACTTAAAAATTTCATGATTCAAATGATTGCAGTACAGTTTACATTAACTATTCTATATGTTAGAAACTCCGCTATCGGGTATTAGTGGCTGTCAGCGCGGAAATTTTCCGGAAGGATGTTCAGATAGACCATAGGGTAATCTTCAATGAAAACCTTGATTAGCATTACGCACAACTTCCTCCGTGGTGGTGCCAATTATATGATTAGCCTTCATGAGATCCACACATTTGTATCTTTGTTCTTCATCCTATGTTCAACAATTAAGTAAATTACAAACCTTCAGACGAATTTTCACCTTCTTAAATTACACTAAATTTCTCGATTCTTTTATAAAGTTTTACGTAAAAGAGGCCACAAGTGCAGCTTTTTTTTCACGTTAATGGGTTGTGAACACGGTACCCAAATCATGACCACCACCACTGAAAAAGCGACTTGCTAAACCATTTTACAACATTAGGTAACAATTGGAGAAGTAAATTTACCTTAGAAACAAGCCGTAACTTCTCTAGTTTGGTCACGGCATCATCTACGTCAAAATTACAGTTCTCCTTGAACTCCTCAAGGATTAACTCCTCACATTTTCTGTCAAGATCCTGTTTCAAAATCCAATATTTGCAGATCAAGCCAGAGTAAGTAAACTTTTGACGCCTTGGTCTTCTTAACTGAGTTAGTGCAACGACGTAAACAAAGACGGTGTTACCTGGCTTGTGAAGTCACCATATTTCATCAGCACAAAGAAAGAAATGATGACTTCTTTCACCTGCAAGAAACAACCACTTCCCCTGTCTATCAATTCTGTTCAATTGTATTGAGTTGCGAGCAATGTACTCGGAATTCACTGCTGTTGTTTAATGTCACTGTGTCAGTTAATACAGTTATCGACGTGAGGCTCATAGTGAGTCATTTGGAATAGCCTCTCCACATGAATACAGTTTCGTAATTGTGATTTGCGATCCCTTACCCTACTACTACTATGGGTGGGATACTGGGATCCTTATCGAGGCATTGAACTAATGGTGGTAATGTAACAAAAGAAAATATTGACCTCACCAGAATCGACGTAAAACCAAGAGAAAGACAACTTACTTCCTGCTGAATCACATCATCACACAAGTGTAGCAGGGTGCCTCTTCCACTGTCTAGTTGTTTTTCATACATTGTCTTTGTGATTACATTCTGATAATCTTTCAGATTCTTGTCAAACCTGAGTCCGTGAATAAGAACTGTCAGGTGACCTTCCAATATAGACGAATAATATAAAAACTGTTTATTACGAGTATCACATTTTACATGACCAGGGCCTTAAATCTAGGTTGTGACCACAACCAATTCATCCAAGCTTTTTTACAGCCGTATTTTGACGTTGTATCAATCGCACATGCCACATAGTGGCAAATCTTGGAGCAAAAATTAACGGGGTCAAGGTTTGGAACCTTGATTGCAAATTAAAATGGCTAACCAGCCAAAATAATAGCCCCATTTAACAAAGTTATGATCCCCTAATCGATTTTAGCACAACGATTGAGATCAGGCCGCGACAAATTATTCCGCGATCAATACAGTAACCGATTTCCAATATCATGGATTTGACATTCAAGACATTGTATATTGAGTTGTACGGATAAGTTCCAGAGGAAGAAGTACTTAACGTGAAATATGTTTTGGCACAATAGGCAACTACGGCGAAACCAATAGTTGCTAAAACTTTAATATTAGCTTTGGCGTTGGCAAGCTGAGTTATGACAGTCAACTGTAACAAAAGCAGAATGTATTCATATGAGCAGGATTAAAGACACGACAACGGTAATTTATAGGACTAAAATGAGGCTTACCAGTCCAATGGCAGCTGAAGCTAGAAACTTAACCCAGTCTAGTGAAGTCAGTCCAGGATTTTTCTTTTCAGGCTACAAGAGAAAGGATAATCCTCATCAGTCGGCTGACGAGAAAGACAATCTTCCTATTTAGCATGCAAGAGAATGTTGTTTGATTACATCAAGCAAGAGATACACCAACACGACCTTAGTCTCTAAACTGATTCCATACTCATATCCTTCCAGTGTTTTGTCAGCTACGTGTGTGGTCCGAGAAGGGACGATTAAACTTAACATAGACGAAATGAGCAAGAAATGGCCAACAATAATGGAAATTAGAGAGGAAGAGATAAACGCACAAGAATTATCTCCATATCAGCCATGGGAATGTTCTTGAAGTGTTTCACGTAAATTGCCCTGCTGTCTCCCTCACTCGGCCGTAACCTGCAGAGGCTCTATTTGTAAGAAGTTGAAAGAAACCGGTTTTGAAAAATTTGCGGTATGAGCAAACACTGTCAAAACAATATGCATTCTATCTAGCAGTATATACTCTTGAATATTATTATTAACATGTTTAGCATTCCCCATTAGCGATGCACTGAATCAATCAAGATCTTTTGGCCTTTATCAAATCACAAGAACAACAACAAAAAACATTACCCAATGCTTCAAACGATTCGGTCTATGAAGAGGTCAGATGAACAAATGATTTCAATATTAGGAACGTTTATGACTCATAATTATCAATCTAGGGCTAAAAAAAGGTTAATAACGACAAGAACATCGAGAAAAAAAAAGGAATTACCGGTATAAAATGATGATCCTTTCAAAGGTAGGCTCTTGAATTGTTGTTTTGCTGAACAACTGGCCAAAACTGAGTAAAAACAGAGATTCAAAAACTCAAATCACAAGTTCAAACAAGCTCATCTGCTAAGAAAGAAAACGAACAAAACAATGTCTCTGAGTCTGAACAGGATTAAGATAAAGAGCTCTATTTTAACCTCAGCTTCATATTTTGTATTCGAATCCTTTCGATGTACAAGTCCTGCTCATCCCCATCATCATTTCCCTCCTCTTCATCAATGAAGGCTGATGCTGCAGGCTGCTCCCCGTTTATCACATACTTTGATCTTCTCCTTCTTGCAAATAATCTTCTAAGGCTGCATCAAAACATACAGGAAACACAATTTTGGATTAATACACAATAACGTAAGTCATAAAGTAAACTTACGGCAGTAACTTAACTTACCCGGTCAATCTCAAGAAGCCTTGCCAAATACGTGAAATAATAGCATCAATTTTCCAGGTGATAAAGTACTCTGTCATTTGATCCATTCCAAAACCCCGACGAAAGATTATGTACTGCAATAGTGCAATTAACAGAATGCGCAAATGAAATTCAACAGAAATAAAGGAAGAGTGCTGTACAAAGCACGATTCCAACATCAAGTCTCGAACCAAGATTTAACACCAAGGTTGGGTGTACACAACCTCGCCGCTGTGCTGAAACAAAATGGATGGTTTCTATGACAAATGATGATATTTGCATCCAGAAGTGATGATAGAATAATTGGTGATAAACAATGACAATCCGCTGGCATGTGAATAATTAACTAACTACTCCATACTTATTACCTAATTTGCATTTCAGGGATGGAAGGGATATAAATGATGATAGAATAATTGTAGATGGTGATTATGACGATGAAAGTATATTAAAGCTTATGAAGCAAGTATTTGAAGCAATGGACCCTGGCTCACAACAAAGTGGCTCATAAGTTTACCTGATCAGCAAAGTCCGGAAGGTCATCGCGAGGATTCTTAGCGAAATATCGTCTAAGAAGCAGTGAGTCAAGCTGCAATGAAGTAAAAGGAACGAAGATGACATTAGAAAGCGTGAAGGGTACAAAACAGCGAATTAAGAATTTCTTCAGTCATGCAGAGTAATCCGAAGAAAGAAATGCAATCTTTCAGGTTTTTTCAATCCTACTGTTAAGTGTTAAATAACATCATACGGGAAAGTGGCATGGAGTCAATCGGGCTTAGTTGCACACAAACATTGAAGTCAATTTGCACATATTGAAAAGTTTGGGTCAAATTGCAAATAGTTGCCACTTTCGCCCTGGCGGGCGATTGGGATTTTCAGCTATACATAAAACTGACGTAAACAAGTAAAAGCCTCACTAAAATGGCTTAGTAAAGTGGTTGCGCTTCTTGCCCTTGTGAAGTAGCGTCCCTTCAATGGAGCTCGCGACACAATTTTCATTTCATCTGGGGTCATTTGGAAACAACCTCTTTGTGTTGCTACACAAGGGTAAGGTAGTGTACATCTAACCCCCTTACCCCACATTTTGCAGGGTCCATTGAGGCAGTAGGGTAATGATGTTGTTGTAAACATGTAACATGACAAACCTTAGCTTCATCAACTATGATAGGAAGATTTACACAATATGTCCCAGATATTGCTATGTCCATCTCCTGATCAGACACTAACTTGAAATTGCTCTTCTCCATCATCTATAAAGACAAAAAGGGGAAAATGGTGCTATCAGGAAACGAACATGATTCTTAGGTATCTTAGATTCTTAGCACAACAATCAAGCACGACATGGTATACACGATGGTACGACTAAGGTATCCATGATGGTAACACTATAAGTCTATAAGAGCTTCTAATCAACTCCGAAGTTCTAGCATTGCTGCATCATCAACAAAAATCATAGTACAAAACACTTACTGATCAACGGAAAAAAAAAAACCTCTCAGTTTTTTAAATGGATCCCTTTTCTCTCAACTTTTTCTTTGAAGGATCAAAGAAGAAACTCCTATAAAGGGACTACTTCTATTTAAGGAGTCGACAACAATAATGATTAGTGAGCAACGGAACTCTTAAAGAACTAACTGAGCTAAAAAAGCAACAATAGCAGATTTCCTAAACTATTGTGTTGGCCAATAAGCATGATTGCACAAGTAAAAGCACTTCCTCCAAGACATAGGGCCATAGACGGATACCTGAAAAAGATAACCAAGGAACTTCAGCTCAAGTTCATCGATTTCTTCCTCAGTCAGGCCCCGTTCTTCCAGCTTACGAGCCCCCCTTGCAGGTTCAAAAAGGCTGTACAAATGCTAATACAAAAAAAAAAAGGCACATATAACCACATTTCTGTCAAACAAAGAGCTAAACAGTCTGATGTAAATTTTGTACAAAAACGCGATATTAATTCATGACATTACCATCATCTCTTCGAATTTTACAAGATACCAAGCTCGAATAGTGTACTCGACTCTCTTACAGAATGTATAAAACTCCTGCTTGTCTGAACTATTATCTGCAATACAATGACATTCCAAAATCATGCACATACCAATCAAAATGATCAAATCATGAACTAATCAACTCACTAACTGTAATTCTCTTCCAGGTGCTTTAACAAATACACAAACTACCAAAATTAAATCTAATTTGACATTGTTAAGGGATAGGGACCCTCCAAAGACGAGAGTCGATCCATGTCCATAAGCCCCAACAGGGTACTGGCTAATGACGTTCTATCCTAAAACCAATTGTCAATAGGATCAGACAAACGAGTCAACAACCCACACATTCATCTAATAGACATACCCATTTACAATTAATGAAATCTATATTCATTACCTCCTCTATTTCATTTATCTTGGAATGTTTTAAGGAAACGCGGTAAAATAACAATTTTACCCCGTTTATTGTGAACAATGTAATTGTGATTGACGTAGTACTCCCTCCTATTCTCTGTGTTCTTCCCTTTAAACGGAAATAGGGTATTGAAAAGTCAACAAATTTAACACTAAAAGAGGAAACTGAGTAGAACACAATGAAAATTCCCTTTTAAGGAAAGCGGGGGAAATTCAGTTAATAATAGTTTACACTTGCTTTATAAACTATTCACTGTGAGTCTGTGACAGAGGGGTAGTCGATAAATGGAACAGTAACACGGGAATTATACAAAAATGGTGTATTAAAAAATGGGATGACAGTATTTATAAGAATTCAAATATTATACCAATGAGCTTTGCTAAGCCATGAATTAGCTTAAGCTTGAAAATGGGAATGACCGATTCGCGTTCCAATCGAATAATATCTTTCTTCTCGTTGCCCATTTCTTCAAAAACACTCAATTCAACAAAAGTCAAACCCAAAATGCAGCAAAAGTCAGCAATAATGTGAATAATCTGCTTCAAAAGACGAGAAATCAAAAAGGGAGGAGCAAATGGATTGATAAAACAGGAATAAGAAAGGAAGAAAATGTGAGTGAGTGAATGAATGAACGAACTGTGATAAGAGAATTAAATGGAAGGCAAAGAGAGAGGGATAATGGCAAGTAGTGTTCAATAAAAGACAACTTCATTAAAGGGTAGTGTCCTAATACTACCCTGGCTAGAGAACAACAGATTATGACGGCACTAAATATCAAGAAGAATAGAGGCATTGGGAAATATCTTGGAATCTCGGCAGAGTTTCAGGAGTTAAAGCAAGGCATTTTTAACGCGCTTATAGAGCATGTTACAAAACGAATCTCTTTGTGAAATGGGATTTTTCTATCACTAGCGGGACGACTTACTCTAATTTCATCGGTTCTATCCAATCTCTCAAATTACTTTCTATCGGTTTTCAAAATTCCGGTAAGTGTGGCAAAAAAAGATAAACTCTCTTTTGGCACAATTTTGGTGGACGGGATGTTGATTAGGGAAAAACGTTCACTACTGTAGTAAAAATTTCTTGAGCTTACCAAAGAGTGCGGGAGGATTAGGAATTCGAAACGTTGAATGTCTAAACCAGGCTCTGCTGGCCAAACATGGGTGGAGATTAGTATCTGGGGAGGCATCACTGTTTTGTAGGATTTTCCGAGCAAAATTGTTTGGCAGGAACGCCTTTAGGCATGGGATGAGTCCAATCAAGGGCTCCGGGTCCTCGTGAGGTGTACGCAGCATCCTTCATGGGTTTGAACGTTTGGATCTCAAGATGGGTAGGGGGAAGATGTCCGGAGCCAAAGGATTGTTGGTTGGACCTTGGCAATGTTCAGATGGCAAATTTGCAAGTATTACCGATTGGATTACCGGATCTGGGTAGAGTCCGATAGGATCCAGATCCATATCCGCCACACCAACGTTGGATCCATATCCGACCCATATCCGGCGGATTCAAATTTTCCAGATCCATATCCAGATCCATTTTCAAATAAGTGGATCCATATCCAACCCATATCCACGGGGTCCGAAAACTTAGGATCCATATCCTACTCATTGGGGTCCGAATCCGCCGATCTGGATAAGGTTCAGGATCCGTTTCCATCTCTAACTTACAACTTATGTACTGTGTTTGTGTAGTGTTAGTAGGAATGACAATGGACCGGATCTGGGTAGGGTCCGATAAGATCCAGATCCATATCCGTCATACCAACGTTGGATCCATATCCGACCCATATTCGGCGGATCCAAATTTTCCAGATCTATTTTCAAATAAGTGGATCCATATCCAACCCATATCCGCGGGGTCCGAAAAATTAGGATCCATATCCTACCCATCAAGGTCCGGATCCGCGGATCTGGATAGGGTCCATGATCTGTTGCCATCTATAGGTGGAACAAAAAAGAGTTGAAACCGCAGAACACCTGTTCAGGGACTGCGGGGTATCAAGCATGATTTGGGCAGGATCGGACTTAGGAATCAGGGTTGAAAATACAGGGTCAATAAGTATTACCGATTGGATTATTGATTGGATTCGCTATTTGTCCAGTAGGGCGAAAGGGGAGTGAAGATTGGAGAGTGATAAATTTTGTGGCAATACTGTGGGGTTTGTGGAACATGAGAAACAATTTCATTTTTCAAGGCATGGTTCCGAACTCACGGATGATCTCTAGCTACCTATATAAATCTGTTAGCGAAAATGTACGAGTTCTATATAATCATTTGGGAGGAAAAAAATCTGTAGAAGACCATGGGGAAAGGGTATGAGAACTGTATGAAACTAAAAAATCGGAAATACGAGACGGGTACCCTGTTAAAATGATAGGTAATCAAGGACAATGCGAAGTGATGCGTGTTAAAGTGGATGCTAGTTGGGTACGGAATTATGAGGCGGCTTTCGGATGGGTAGCATACGATAATACGAGTAAAGAGCTTGTGCGAAGACAGGTGCGAACCAGAGCCGAATCGGCGCTGCAAGCAGAAGCGCTGGGCGTCCGAGATATACTACTATGGGCTTCTAATGGGGGTATCCTCCATCTTGATATCTCGTCTGACTGCTTGCAACTTATCAATCAAATTGCGGGAGTTGAAAAGGAAGTTCATCTGATCGCAGGTTTACTGGAAGACTTGCGTAGGTGCTTAACTGTTTTTCATTGTTTGTGTTTTAATTTTATTCCGAGACACCTTAATGGCATAGCACATGGCATGGCCTGACAGGTCAGGAGACTGTAGATCCTTTATTTACAGCGGTAAAAAAAAAAAAAAAAAAAAAACTAAAGAGTTTTATATCCGTCTTAATCTTAAAAGCGGTTAATAAATATGACCATGTGAGAAAAATAAGACAAAAATAGGATTAAATCATGTTCTTTTGGACCGAAATTGTCTGATCTGAACTAAACTGAAATAATAACAGTAATAATGTTGAACTAAACTAAATTGAACTCAAGTGAACTTAGTGCACTTGAAATGAAATGAATTGAACTGAACTTATAAGAACTAAAATTAAGTCCAAAATAAACAATAATAATGTTGAAGTATGTATGTTACTTAAAGAATACATCTCTTTCCGCTCGGTCAAATTGACAAATTGGTAAGAAAATTAGAAGGTTATGAACAAGCTAGTAAAAAATTTTCTTAGAAAATATTGGTAAAGAAAAATGAATAGTTGGACAAATACACCAAAAAAATTGACCATTTAAGGCCTTGTTTGGTTCATGCGAGTATTGAATTCCTGTGTTAATTTGCAACTCACTGGAATCCAACTCCCGTATGAAATTCACATGAATTGACAAAAACATGTTGGAGTTTGTTTTTCCCATGTTTGGTTGAAATGTGTCAATTCACCTGATTTTAATCTCTAATTACCAATATATCCCTTCGTAATATTAGTAACACATAATCTCTCTTTTTAAAAGGGCAAATCAGTAAATTTAATTAACAAATGATGTAGGAGTTTACAATGACCAAGGAAGGGGTGAGTAATTAAACTCCTCCATTATGTTGGAATTGGAAACTCCAAGGGAGTTCTAAACTCCACCATTTTACAAGAAAATGGGCAACCAAACAAGCTTTACAAAAAACAATTCATGGGATTATCCAAAAGCGTGGGTTTTCTGTTTTAATTTTGCCCAAGACATTTTTTCATTAGTTTTTGCAATAATTTAGTCTATAGGTGTAAGAATCATGGAGACTAGCATATTAAATGTGTATGACCGTCTATGTGTCGGATTTGAGTTGGATCAATAGAAATCAGTTAAAATATGGCCGGTAAATACGAGCAACAAAATAAATATCGGGTTTATAAAACGGAATGGAGTCAAATGAACATGTTTGGCCTCAATTCTCAAAAATGAGTTTTTGTTTTTCAAGTTTAATTTTTCAAAAAGTGTTTTTCAAAAGCAGAAACAACAAATAGTTGCAACTATTTCTATGGGCAAAAATATGGATTTTTAGCTTTTGAGAAATTTTGTTTAACTTTTAGAAAACTATGTGTTTGGCCAAAAAATGTTTTTGAGTCCAAAAACACTTTTACAAACTAGGCCAAACACAGCAAAAAAAATTCAGAAAACAGTTGCTAATATTTTTAATCTCTTCATCCCAATACTTGTGCAGTTGTACTCTACTGAATACTGATAAAGGGCATCTTGAATATAAGCAGGTTTCTCAACTGATGATTTGTAGTGCTAAGTACCAGGCCGGCCTGGATATCGGATCAGCGTGGTTTTGGACCGACGACACAGAGCTAATTATCGTTGTTCTGCTAATATCCTGTTACTATATGTAAACCTTGAAAATTTGAAAGACATGCTGTGTTTTTCTGAACAGCAGAACAACTGCAACATTGATTTAGATTTCGTTACACTATTCTTATTTACATTCAACTATTCTATAATCACACCGAGTTGATACAATCATAATGCTATACGAGCATGTCATATAAGGCTAGCTGATGTCCTCAAGATCCACTGGTGACTATTAAACTCTTAGTCGTCTGTGGAAATTTTCCGAGAAGGTGTTCCAATAATCACTTGCTTGAAGATGAAACAACTTCCTCAAACCAAATGCCCTCTGAATAAAAGAAGCATGATCTTCACTGAGAACCTTGATTTGCTTTAGTCACAACTTCCTCCGTGGTGGTGCCGATTATATCATTAGCCTTCGTCACATCCACACATTTGTATCTTTGATTTTCATCCTATGTTCAACAATAAAGTAAGTTATAAACCCGCAGACTAATTTTCACTTTCTCAAAAGTTACAGTAAATTTCTCGATTCTTTCATAAAATTTCATGTAAAACTTTTTACATCATTAGGGAATAGTTGGAGAAGTAAATTTACCTTAGAAACAAGGCCTAGCTTCTCTAGTTTAGCAACGGCATCGTCTACATCAAAATTACAGTTCTCCTTGAACTCCTCAAGGATTAACTCCTCACATTTTCTGTCAAGATCCTGTTTCAAAATCCAATATTTGCAGATCAAGCCAGAATAAGTAAATTTTGACGCCTTGGTCTTCTTAACCGAGTTAGTGCAATGACGTAAACATACTAGGTACGCAGAGCAACAAAGATGGCGGTGTTACCTGGCTGGTGAAGCTACCATATATCATCAGCACAAAGAAAGAAATAATTACTTCTTTCACCTGCAAAAAACAACCCCTTCCAATGTCGATCAATTCTGTTCATTTGTATTGAGATGCGAGCAGTTGATACAGTTACCGACTTACTTCCTGCTGAATCACATCATCACACAAGTGTAGCAGTGTGCCTCTTCCACTGTCGAGTTGTTTATCATACATTGACCTTGTGATTAAGTTCTGATAATCTTTCAAATTTTTGTCAAACCTGAGTAATTACGAAATGTCAGATGACAGTCCACGTAAAAGACCTAGAAACTCTCGGAGTCACCTTCCAAGGTAAAAGAATAACGTAAAAACTTCGTCTGTTATCACATTTACATGACAGAACCATTAAATCTAGGTTCTGACACCACAACCAGTTTATACAAGTTTTTGAAATTTTTCATAGCTCTAAAATGAGGGTTCTGATACCACAATCATTACAGAGGAAGAAGTACTTAACGTGAAATATGTCTTGGCACAATATCCAACAACGCCAGAACCGATAGTTGCTAAAACTTTTATATTAGCTTTGGCCTTGGCAAGCTGAGTTATGATAGTCAACTGTAACAAAAGCAGAATGTATTCATATGAGCAGGATTAAAGACACGACGGCGGTAATTTATAGAACTAAAATGAGGCTTACCAGTCCAATGGCAGCTGAAGCTAGAAACTTAACCCAGTCTAGTGGAGTCAGTCCAGGATTTTTCTTTTCAGGCTACACGAAAAAGGTTAATCCATCAGTCGGCTAACGAGAAAAACAATCTTCCTGTTCAGCAAAAGCATGCAAGAGAATGTTGTTTGATTACATCAAGCAACACCACCTTAGTCTCTAAAATGATTTGAGCCACGAAAGGATTGGATGCGGATTTCATACCCATATGCCATATCCTTCAGTGTTTTTCAGTTACGTGTGTGGCCCCAGAAGTGACGACTAAAATTATACCATAGACGAAATGAACGAGGAATGACCACAAAGAAAGAAACTAGAGAGTAATATATAAACGCACAAGAACTATCTCCATATCAGCCATTGGAATGTTCTTGAAGTGTTTCACATAAATTGCCCTGCCGTCTCCCTCACTCGCCTGTAACCTGCAGAGGTTCTATTTGTAAGAAGTTAAAAGAAACCGGTTTTGAAAATTTTGCTGAAGTATGTGCAAAAACTGTCAAAACAATATGCATACTATCTAGTAGGATATGACTCGTAATTATCAACGTGAGGCTAAAAAGGGAAATAACGACAAGGAATTACCGGTACACAATGATGATCCTCTCGAAGGTTGGCTCTTGAATTGTTGTTTTGCTGATCAACTGGCCTAAACTGAATAAAAACAGTATTTCAGAAACTCAAATCACAAGTTATAATAAGTTAATCTGCAATGAAAGAAAACGGAGAAAACAATGTCTATGAGCCTGAAAAGGATTCAGATCAAGAGCTCCATTTTTAACCTTAGCTTCATGTTTTGTATTCGAATCCTTTCAATGAACAAGTCCTGCTCATCCCCATCATCATCTTCCTCCTCTTCATAAGCGAAGGCTGATCCTGTAGGCTGCTCCCCGTCTATCACATACTTTGCTCTTCTCTTTCTTGCAAAGAATCTTCGTAGGCTGCATCACAAACATCCAGGCAAAGCAATTTTGAAGGAATACACAATAATATAAGTCATAAAGTAAACTTACGACAGTTAACTTAACTTACCCGGTTAATCTCAACAAGCCTTGCCAAATACGTGAAATAATAGCATCAATTTTCCAGGTGATAAAGTATTCTGTCATTTGATCCAGTCCAAAACCCCGACGAAAGATTATGTACTGCAATTATCAGAATGCACAAATGAAATTTACTGGAAATAAAGGAAGGGTGTTGTATACTGCACAATTCCACCATCAAGTCTCGAACCAAGATTTAACACCACTGTTGGATGTATGCAGCCTCACCTATGTGCTGAAAGTCTGAAACAAAATGGGTAGTTGTTTCCAGAATCCCGATGACACATGATGATATTTGCGACAAGAATTGCAAATATATTCTGTTGAATGTTTAGTCAAGTCCAATCATATTTACCTTTATGACTTAATGCCTTGCTAAGATCTTCCCTACAAGTAGCACAGGACGCAGCAGTGCAGGAATGCATTAGGTGGCGGATGTTCAGGTATCTATGACACGTTTAATGCTATTGCGATGGTCTCTTTCACCCTTAAAACTTTTGGGCTCATTTTTTTCCGTGAAGTAACAAGACTGATTTAACCCCTTGGAATGACTTGTGTTCAAGACACATTTGAAACGACTAACTCCAGCGTTTGTCATTCAGAAGCTAAACAGTGAGATTCGAGAGAAAAACCGTTTACAGCACAAATAAGATGAATTCCAGAAGGTTAAAGCTGTGATAACGAATCAGCTGGCATGTAATCAGTTAACTAACTACTTACAGAGTATTACCTAATTTGCATTTTCAGGGTTAAAAAGGGATATAAATGATGATAGAACAATTGTCGATGATGATTATGACGATGAAAGTATATCAAAGCTTATGAAGCAAGTATTTGGAGCCTTGGACACTAGATCGCAACAAAGGGGATCATAAGTTTACCTGATCAGCAAAATACGGAAGATGATCGCGAGGATTCTTAGCAAAATATCGTCTTAGAAGCACTGAGTCAAGCTGCAACGAGTAAAAGGAAAGAACACGGCAATTAGAAAGCGTGAAGGGTACAAAACAGCGGATGAAGTATTTCTTCAGTCATGCAGAGGAATCCCAAGAATGAAATGCAGTCTTTACTTAAATAGTAACTAATCACAACAGGACTCTGTTGATTATTTCGACATTCAGGGTTTTTGCACATTTTGAAATGCTTGGGGTTAACATGCAAATACTTGCAAACGTTTGGGGTGTATTTGCCACTTTCGCACTGGCAAGAATTGGGATTTTCAGCTATTCGCACATATGAAACTGACGCAAATGTAAGTTTTAACATCACAAACCTTAGCTTCATCAACTTTGATAGGAAGATTTACACAATACGTGCCAGAAAGCGCTACTTCAATCTCCTGATTCGACACTATCTTGAAATTGCTCTTCTCCATCATCTACGAGTACAAAAATGGAAAAGTCGTACTGTCAGGAAACAAACACGATTCTTAGTATCTTGGATTCTTGGCACAACAATCAAGCACGACATGGTATCCACTATGGTATAACTACGGTATTCTTAATGGTATGACTATAAGAGCTCCTTGCAACATAGGATCAAAGAAGAAACTCCTATAAAGAAACTACTTTTATTTAAGGAGTCGATAACAATGGCGACCCAAGGAACTCTAATGAGAACTAACTGAACTAGAAAGCAACAAAGCGGATTCCCTAAACTATTGTGTTTGGCTGTTCGCCAATAAGCGTAACTGCACAAGTAAAAGCACTTCCTCCCAGAGATATAGGGCCATATACTGTACCTGAAAAAGATACCCAACGAACTTCTGCTCAAGTTCATTGATTTCTTCCTCTGACAGATCCCGTTCTTCCAGCTTACGAGCCCCCATAACAGGTTCGAAAAGGTTGTACAAATGCTGTACCAAAATAAGGCACATATAAACACATTTCTGTCAAACAAGGAGCTAAACAGTCTGATAAGTGTTGTAAAAAGAACGCGATATTCATGCCATTACCATCATCTCTTCGAATTGTACAAGATACCAAGCTCGAATAGTGTACTCGACTCTCTTGCAGAATGTATAAAATTCCTGCTTGTCTGAACTATTATCTGCAATACAGTGACATTACAAAATCATGCACATACCAATCAAAATGATTAAATCATGAACTAATTAAGTTACTAATTGTAATTTCTTCAAGGTGTTTCAACAAATACACAAACTAACAAAATTCGAACTAATTTGACTTTGTTAACGGACCCTCCAAGAAAGAGAGTTGACTCATGTCCATAAGCCCCGATGGGGAACTAACGTACTATCCTAAAACTAATTGTCAATAGGAGTCGACAACCTCACCTCCTCTATTTCATTTATCTTGGAATGTTTTAAGGAAACATGGTAAAATAACAATTTTACGCGTTTATTGTGAACAATGTAATTGTGATGGACAACGTACTCCCTCCTATTCTTAGCGTTCTTCCCATATTATTTGGGCACAACTCTTCGGAAAAAAAAAAAAAGAAGAGGGTGTTGAAAAGTCAACTCTTCTGAAAATGAGAAGAACACGATGAAAATTCCCTTTTAAGGAAAGCGGGAAGAACACTATGAAGGGGAGAGAGTAATAGCTAAGGGGCGATATTGAATGTTCACTATTTTTCTTTACTAGTCGATCAGGGTTACCTAATTCGCTCGTCCCCCCTCCGAATTGTGAATTAATTCGAACGAATTAATTCGCAATTCATTTTCATCTTAATTCGTCCCAATTCGCGAATTATTCATTTGGTATTTATAAGCGAATTATATGATTATGTCTTTAAAAACCAAAAAAATCGGAAAAATTGAAGTATGACAAATACCCTTATTTTGAAGTTTGAACTTTGAAGCCAAGACAACGATTTGATTTGATTATCAGATTTAGCTTTAATTTGATTTTGATTTACATTTGGAAGATGATTTTTTTAGCTTTGTTGATATAAAAGGATAATCCTTTTGCGAATTGGATTCGACGAATTACCGAATTTTAAAATAATGTAATTCGCCAGCGAATTGAATTCGCTAAATTGAGCGAATCGCGAATTAGAATTAAGAAAGCGAATCGAACGAATTGCGAATCCGGTAACCCTGTAGTCGATAAATGGAGCAGTATCACGGAAATTATACCAAAATGGTGTATTCAAAAATGGGATGACAATATTTCTAAAAATTCAAATATACCAATGAGCTTTGCTAATCCATGAATTAATGTAAACTTCTCTATGGAAATGACTGATTCGCGATGCAATCGAATTATCTCGTTCTTCTTGTTACCCATTTCCTCAGTACACTCAATATCCTCTCCATTTGTTTCACTTTCTAAGAAATGAACGTCCATTACCTTTTCAATGGTCCGGACTAAGTCTGGACCCGATTGAGTGGTTATAAATTTACTTAAGAATAAAAAAGGTTAATAAGCGGAAATGAACAAAAAAGGAAACGAAGAGGATCCTTTCCCCCACGAAATGCAACAAAAGTCACAATAATGTAAGATGGAACTAATCTGCTTCAAAAGGAGGAAAAAACAAAAAGGGAAGAGCAAACAAATTGATAAAACAAGAACAAGAAAGAAAGAAAATGTGATTGACAAAATGAACCGTGGAATTCAAATAGAACTAGGAGGAGGAATAATGGATGCAGACTACGGAGTGGTATACAATAAAATATTAAAATGGGTATTGACTTGCTGTAAACAAAGTAAATACGAGTGATTTTTTATTTGTCTAATGTCAGCTTATAATTTTTTTTTTTTTTTTTTTTTTTTTTTTATAATTTATAAAAGACTTGAGTTATAAATGACTCAGTTATAATAAATGACTCAGTTATAATTCGTACCTACTAAGACCGTTTAATTTACGGAAAATTCACGTGGTACCCTCAAACTTCGCCATTTTGTACATGGTACCCAACTTTTTAAGTTTGTGCACATGTTATCCTTGAGATTTGATTTTGAAGCACAACGTACCCTTTTTATCGTTTTTAAAATTTTCAATTGAGCATAAATCATAGACCAGACATCGGAATTGACTAATTTTTTTTTTCAAATTAATTATCTCTCCGCGATCTATAGATTGATCAAACGAAAATGGTCATTCGAAAATTTAAGATCGAAAATATGGTTGATTTGAGATTTTCGTTTAAAAAAAACCCTATAAAATGTCAGTCGTCAATTTTTTTTTCTCAAATCGTAGATTATGAGGAGATAATCATTTCAGGAAAAAAAATTGTCCGATTCTGAATTCCGGTCTAGGAGTTATGCGCAATTGAGTTTTTTTATAGCGACAAAAATGGCATGTTGTACATGAAAACCAAACATGGAGGGTATCATGTACATAAACTTAAAAAGTTGGGTACCACGTGCAAAATGGCAAAATTCGAGGGTACCACGTGAATTTTCCGTTTAATTTATAGTGTTTTAAATAACTGATTAAAACAGAAGTGAAAATGAAAGAAAGTTATGATTAAGTTTAGACTTAGATTGTCTAAGCCACCTTTAAGTTTATAATAACCTTCGTCCCGAATTCCGATTAATAGTTATCTAGTATTGTTTTGGTACAAGGACCAACAAAACAAAGGGTGATTTTGGACCAAAAAAAATACACAACTCACTTGAATAGTTGCATATAAGAGATAACATATACAAACAACTACGGAGTATCAAAATGAAAATAGATAAGTATTGACAATATACTTACAAGTGAAAATAGTTAAATAGATAACTTTACACCCGGATGAAGGGAGTAACTGATTTTCTTACAAAACACTCCCCGAGTCCCGGTCATTTGTTTGCCTATTTTATTTTGGGTGTCTCAATCATTTGTTTGCCTTTCTATTTTTAGAGTGTTTTTAATGGATAATTGAATCCTCCACACTCAAATAAGCCACTTGTTGTCTAATAATTAACCTCCTCCTCTTTTCTTGGTCTTTGTGTTAAACCAAAGACGAACAAATGATTCCGATGGAGGAAGTAAGTGTTAATAGTAGGTAGTAAGGGTGGACATTTGTTCGATAGGAGACCTAGACAAAAGTGCGGGTTGACACGACCCACACTAGCCTGGCTCGGGCTCACTCATTCCCAGCCTACAGGGGCCGGTCTGTGAGGCTCATCACCCTATTTGCCGAACTAGGCTGCCACCACATCTCTAGTCCGGTCCGACTCAACCTGCCCACCATCAACCCGTGGTGTGGGCTCAAGTCTTCTCCACCCCAGCCCTACCCAACCCAGTCAACCCGGTCCACTGTCCAGGTCTAGTGAGAGGGGATAGTGGTGCTCGAAATTTAGATGAGGTTGGGTCATTTTTTTTCGAGTAAGTGTTATGTATAACCGTTGTAAATTACTCCCTCCTATTCTAGATAAACCTCCCTATTCATGGGGGGCACTAGAATTAAGGAGAGGGAATAATATAAGGTAAAGTATTGTAGTGGTGATTAAAATAAGTATTGTTGTGGGGTAAGTTGATTAAAATAAGTATTGTTGTGGGGGTGGGGTGGGTATTGTTGTGGGGTAAGGTGATTAAAATAAGTATAAAACTTTACTAAATAAGGAAATAGGGAAGGTATTGTGAATAGATGAAAAAAGAAATAGGGAAGTTTATGTAGAATAGGAGGGAGTACAATAGATGAGTGAAGGTGGTTTAAATGGTTTTACAATTACAATCGTTAACCCACAACTAGATCAATTTGCAAAGGTTTGTTTTAGCTTAACTAAAGGTTTCGTGTTTGAGCCTTGGGAAAGTGAGAATATAGCAGGTTAAAACTCATGAGGGAGAGCTTTATGGTCCTACCCGACTAGAATCCGGACTAAACCGGATGGTTACAACAGTTATAAATGAAACATTTGCTGATGTTCACTATTAATCGTTACTAGTGGATAAATGGAGAGTATCGCGAAAATTATACAAAATTGGGATGAAAATATTTATGTTGTAAGAATTAAACATACCAATGAGGTTTGCTAATCCATGAATCAACTTAGGCTTGATAATGGGAATGACAGATTCGCGATCCAATTGAATGATTTCTTTCTTCTTCTTACCCATTTCTTCAAATCACCCAATTCAACAATCTTCACACCCAAAATGCAACAAAAATCATAGCCCTGAAACACAATAATTTGACTCAAATTGGGAAAAACAAAAAACAAGAAAGAAAGAAAAGGTGAAAGAATGAACGAACCATGATAAAAGATGGAAAATGGAAGGCAAAGAGAGAGAGTAGGAGGGATAATGGACGGTATTCAATAAAAACCATTGTTGTTTAGAACTGAGCAAACTGTGAATTTTTTTGGGGGAGGGCTTTTTGCACTTGAGGCTATTTATAGGTTTTGGAGGTCTTTTGGTCAAAGAGAGTCCTAATTGTTTCGCAAATTCTTATTTGTGACGGTTGTTGTGTGTTTTCTATTTTGTGTTTTCAATTATACATTGTGTTTTGATTACGTTATTTCTTTTTTTGGTGTAGACCATCCGGTTTAATCCGGATTCGAGTCGGGTAGGACCACTAAGATGGTAAAGCTCGAACACGAGACCTCTGGTTAAGCTAGAACAACTCATTGCCAGTTGATCTAAGTGCTCATGGGTAATACATCATCTCTCTGAAATGGGTGGTTATAAACTTATAATTTTATATCTAGATATTTCATCATACCATTGTTGGTTTATAATACTCGAATTGTTTCTTTTTTTGTTCTAAAAAGAACTTTATATGGCCGGTTTTTTATGCTGACATGATTTGAAAATCATAAGTAACATCTTGTATGTCTTTAACAATTAAGCTAGTTGACATTTGTCAGTTTTATTTTATCTATGATAACCGAGTTTATTTTATTAAAAGGGGGGTTATGAAGATTTTTTATTTATGAATTTTTTTTTTCCTTAAGAAATAGGTGGTGATTAGGATTTAAGAGTATGGGTGAGCATTTATTGCGCGAGGGGATAACGGTGATCAGAACGGTGGATGAAATTCAATTAGTTATTTTACCCGAGAGAGCGAAATTGATTTGAATAAAGTTAAATTGAACCGAGTCAAAACTGAACTTAAGTTTGAAAAAAAGGCACCAAAATGTTCTAGTATAATTTACTCGAGGATGATACACCTCGTTCCGCTCCAATAACATCCCTTGGTAAAAGTTGTCTACTTGTCTTATCCCTTACCTCCCACAATCCCCCACACAAACAACTCCACATTACACCATAACTATTCACTCACTCACCTTCACCTCTTTCCTTCACTTCAATCTCCAACAATGGCAGCCAACCTTCTCTCCCCTCCAAATCCACTCTCTTCATTTTCTTCCATTTCCATCTTAAACCCCAGAAAACTCCATCTCCATCAACTTCATACTACAATTAAACCCAAAAACATACCAATTTCAGCTTCACTCCAACAAATTGATATAACAACACAATTAGCATCTAATTTATCAGATAATCTTCACCAAAATGCTAATTCATTACTGTTAATGACTGAAAGTGTTGGATATTCACCTGCTAGTTATTATACTTCTTTGGGTCTCTTTGTTATCTCTGTTCCTGGCCTTTGGTCTCTCATTAAACGCTCCGTTAAATCTAAGGTATCCGTTTTCGTTGTTATTCTCTGTGAAGAGTATTTTAATCAAAGTTTAAACAGACGGTCTTATACGAGAATTTTGTAAATGAAATGCAGGTGGTGAAAAAAACATTTGTGGAAGGAGAAGAGAAGATGAAGACACCAAATCAAGTAGCAGGGGAAATTCTATCCTTTTTTACTCGAAACAATTTTGTGGTGTCTGATAGAGGAGAGACTATCACGTATGTTGCCTTCTTTTTGTGGACTATGTTTTCTCACATATTATGTTGATAATGTCTTATTATTAAAGACTCGAAGAGGTCTTAGCCTAGCGGTCAAAACTGACCTAACCTGACAATAGGTCACAAATTCGTATCCCATGAGCTAATAAAGAGAGTATGAGAATCTCCTGCAAACACAAATGAGACGGTTTTATATGTAAGATTAACCCATTATTAGTGAGGAACCCGGGGTATGAAATATATGTATAAATTAGGAGACGGTATTGAGTTGAGACCTCGTGGGAATGTGCAGATTTGAAGGAATCATGATACCAAGCAGAGGGCAAGCAGCATTACTGACATTCTGTACTTGTATAAGCTTAGCAAGTGTGGGTCTAGTGCTTACCATCACTTTCCCAGATGTCGGCAACAATTGGTTTTGGATCACTGCTCTCAGTCCTCTCGCGTAAGTCTCGTCTCACCCTTTCATGGCTACACTCACTTGACCTATGTCTGCCACTAACATTTTCCGCTTCCATTTCCTCGCCTACTCTTGGGACACAGTGGAGCGTATTACTGGAAGCGCGCCTCAAGAAAGGAACAGATCAAGGTGAAAATGATTGTCGGAGAAGATGGGAAACTGTCTGAGATCGTAGTTCAGGGAGACGATGTGCAAGTAGAGCAATTAAGGAAAGAACTCCAGCTTAATGAGAAGGGCATGGTTTATGTTAAAGGACTCTTTGAAAGATCATAAAGTACTACAGATAGAGAGACCTTTACCTCTTGCAAATTTTGTACTACTCTTCAGGAATTATCGCTGTAAAAAGAGACTTACAATACTGCATTTCGGAAACTTTTCATGTGGCTGTAGAGTTTCTGTAGTTCTGTAAGTAGTAAGTACATCAACAATGTCAGCACACAATTTTGGCGTGTGGAAACGCAAAAATACTAGAATCATTCCATAACTGTATATTGCTCGCAAATGAACAGCAAATGTCAGCTAGATTTGCGGTAAAATACCAGGGGTCTTAAAACAACCTTGTCGAAAATCTGTCATCGTCAAAACCATCGTCTCCTTTTACACCTTGGAAAGAAGAGATCCGTGGAACCAGAGAAAAAAGTCATACAACATTATGTGGTTCAGAGGAGCCGACCCCTTACGAATTTTGACAGGGAAGTTTACTAGAAAATAGAAATAACTAATAAGGTGTCAAATGACCCTTGTTCACAATTAAAAAAAAAAGCAATACAACTTGGTGCAGATAAAAAAATGCATGCTGCAATAAAATTACCGGCAAATTATTCTGAGTCAAGATAGCAGTATAGCACTGCGAGTTAAAAAGTTACAAACTCAAAATTACCCAAGCATTTTCTTTGGCATGCTAAAAGGTAAAAACAAAATATATTTGAAGATGTTGCAGAAAATGTGACTGAACCCTTTCAAGAACCAAGAAGAACAAAAAATAAGAGAAAAAAAAATTCTAGATATCGCCATTGTCATTTTGAGTATAATCCCCAAATCACTCATTAACCAATGAGCAACTTGTTGTCCTCTAAAAATTTGTATGTAGGTACCTCAAGGTTGAGAGGAGCCGGCCCCTTACGAATTCTACCGGATATATCATAATGAGAACCATGACAAGGACAAAACCATCCCTGAAAGTCCCCAGCATTTGGGAGAGGAATGCAACCTAAGTGAGTGCAGACACCAATCACAATTAGCCACTCAGGGTCCTGAACCCTATCGGCATCTGGCTGTGGGTCCCGGAGGGAAGAAATGTCAACGCTGTTTGCCAGCTTAATGTCATCTTCAGTTCTGCGCCGTATGAACACAGGCTTTCCACGCCACTTGACTGTCACGGTACTGCCAGGCTCGATGCTAGACAAATCAACCTCAAGTGATGCAAGTGCGAGGACATCTTTGCTGGCAGACATGCTCAGCACAAACTTGAGGACAAGCAACCGGACAAGGGAAGCATAAACAAATCTCCCACCAGTGAGAACAAAGTAAGCAAAGGCTCTCTTGCTGGGATCACCAGGAGGGTATCGCTCATGGTTGTATTCATCATAAGTTATTTTTGCGGAGGGGTTCTTGATGGCCGCTATAGTAGCTGGGACATCTGAAGTCCAGCCGTGTTCATCTTTAGGGATAAGATGCTCAGTAGCAAAGCCTGCAATGGAGGTCCAGTCCAAGAGATTTAAGCACCGAGTATTAGTTTCCCTATCATTTATACTTCCAATTATTCACATGTGTGTTGCTCATCGTAAGATGAAAACATTGAATAAATTACACTACACAAACATTTCTAAAAATACATCAGAATGCCCTAAAGAAGACAATAATTTATTAGAACCATGAGATGAAGGCTTCAATTCGCTAGGTAAATCCCCCTGTTTTTAGCTACAGAAGCACACCTATCCAATGAACTATGATTGGCAGAACAGTATCAAAACCAAAGCTTTCTGATAACAAATCTTTTTATTTTCTATATGTAGTATATCAGTACGGTGGTACTAAAGGTACTAAAGGTACAGCAATCAGGAACGGCAACCTGCTTTAAATCTGGTAAAAACTTCCAGTCAAGGCTCACATCGTGTTTGAATACGAAAATAGTAAGGAAAGGGAGGAAAGAGGGAACGACCGAAGGAGAGAGGGGAAATGATGTAGGCTTGTTTTAATACAATTTCCCTCAAAATTTTCCTGTGTTGGAGGCATTTTGATGTGCCTAGGGGAGAGAACATGGATATATCTTGATAACTAACTTCTACAAACCACAAAAGATCGCAGCTGTGCATACCACTTAAAATTGCCATACAGAGACATAGGTGTTGTTTGGCCTAGTTTATGTGAAATAGCTTTTACTTTCTAGAATGAGTTTTTTCATAAACTACTTTTTGAAAAAGTTGTGGTTGTTTGGCTTAACTTTTGTAAAAGTAGTTTATTAACAAATTGATGTGTTTGGCCTGCTACTGCTTTTTAGTTTCCATAATCCTAAGAGTTTTTGGGAGGAGTAGAAGCAGAAGCATCAATTTGGTGCTTCTGTTTCTAGTAGCTTTTTATTAACTTCTGACTTTTCAAAAGTAGTTTTTTATCTCCCTAAATTATAGTGTTTGGCTCAGCTTCTACTTTTACAATTAGAAAAGCACTTAGAAAGCTTGGCCAAACACCCCCATAATCCGTGGTCTCAAAAGCCAACAAAAAACGCATCTTTGACAATAAATTAAAAGTATGGGGGCATGTAAATCAATCAAGACAAACCACAACATCATAGCTTCCGAGTCCAGTCATCAACTAATGGCCAATAAAACAAGTGTGCACATTATAGACTCAACAATGCAAGCAAATTTTGCAGTGACATTATAATAAGCAAATTCATAGCTTTTACAATGACATCATGAACATCATGTTAATTAAGTTCATTCATCCATAGCCTTTGCAATGACATTATAAGCGATTGAAATGAACCGCACATGAACAATCATCTCAACTACAAACGTCGCAAGATTGAATATTTATATTATTCTATCTTATGACATCCCCATCCTAAATATCAAGTTCAAACAAAAAGAAAATGTATTTCCAAAACTCATGTTACTCTTAAAACTCTAAAAGGGCTCAAGCGTATAGTGAGGTTAGGGGTTGGATTATGATAAAAGTGTCGAGAATTTCTTCATGGCATGTTCGGGAAACTAAAATTGCTATTAATTCTAAAAATTAAGACATTTCAAGTGTTTGGAAAACCTCATAATTTGGAATTAAAATCAAACACAATCCATTTTATACCTCAGAGTAGTGATTTCAATTTCAATGGACCATTAGTATCTCCTATTTTAGATTTGCGACCCGCCCACCTAATTCCAATTCCCTGAGTTTCCCAACAACATTGAGGAATTGAAATTCGAAATTGAATTTCACATTATCTCCAAACAGGTTTATGAAATTGGATTTAAAATTGAACCAGAACACTTTAATTTCTACGATTGAATCATGCAAAATGAAATCAATTCCCCATTTCCAATCACTACCTCAAACGATTCCTAATTCACAATGAAAAAGCGCGCAGATTCAGCAAAATCAAGACGGAAACTTTCTAAAGATCTCATAACAAACAATATCAGCGCAATCAACAAACCAAGTCATCAACTTTAAACAAAACAAACCAAATCAAAACCAACAAAATTAACAAACCAATTAATAAACTTAATCGAACAAAATGAACCCTAACCTCGGCGAGAGAGATAAAAAGGGGTAAATTTGGGCTCATCATCGCTGCGGTCGGAAAAGGGAGGCTTTGAAACGACGGTGGATGTAGTGGCGGCGGAAAGCCGTGATGGTGAGGAGAGAGAAGAGAGCCGCCGTGCTGCCACCCTCAGCATTGTAGATGATTTGATAGGTACGGCGATATTACGGTGGTTGTTCTCTTGTTACGGTGGTTGTGGCGGCGGAGATGAGAGACGTATTAGATTGTTTTAAGTCTGGCTTTAATAAGGTGGGAAATGCGTTAATGGGGGAGTTTGGGTTGATTTGAGAGTTTTGTGAGGGTCTCCATGTAATTATAGATCCGTCAAACTAATCCGACTCCGTAAGAGAGTTGAGGCTAGAATCGATAAGGTTGATCCGAATCCTAAATATGACGTAATATTGAAATAGCCCAAGCTTTTCTATGTTGTCTAAAAAAGCCCAAGCTTTTCTAGACAATCAAACTCAAAACTCTCTCTCCTATATTTCCATCATCTTAGGGAGCGTTTGATTGGAGTTTGGGGGTCTATGAGAAAGGAAATGGGAAAAGAAAATAAAGTTATTGATGTTCTTTGTTGATTTTTGTTTGACACAAACAAAATGAATGAAATTCTATTCCTTGTCCCTCAATCTATCTAATTTCTTACCCCTCACCTCCTCAAGGTATGAGATTTCATTACCCTTGTTACCCTTCAACCACTTTATTCACCTATCACCACACCAGCCACCACCAAAGCACCACCATGACGCCATCGCCAGTCAGCCACCCCACCTAAACCACCACTTGCACACCAAAATAAACCACAACCCACTCCCTAAGTACCTCCAGACCGCCGGCAGCCCACTGTCCACCCCACTGCCCCAGCCCGCAGGAACACCACAAGATCCTAGTGTTTTTGGGGGTAGAGCGACTACGGCAAGTGGACGACAGTGTTAGGTGGGGCGACACGATGAGGTCTCAACAGTGGGTGGAGAGACGGTGGTTGCAGTCATTTTTTAGTAGATAAGTAGTTGTTTGTGGTGGTGTGTGTTAGTGGTAGAAGTGAGAGCAGGTGGACCATTGTTTTTGGGGGCTGATTTATATCGACGACGTTTTAGTAAATATCGACGACGTTTTTCATAAAAAAGACGATGAATGCCCTTTTGACTTTATCTCTCTAAAAAAAATTCTCTCAAATTCAACTAAATAAAAAACAAAAAACAACAACAACAACAACAACAATTAACAATATGTCGGATCTCGATTCAACGGTATGTAAACAACTTAATCATTTGCTTAATTTTTCAATTTTTTTTTGCGCATCGTTCATTCTATTCGATAGTTGAATTAATTGACGTATTAACTTAATAGTAGCGAATGTTAGAATTTGTTGCGTAATCTGAAAAATGTCCCCGAAAGATGAACCATGGCCAAAGTTGGAAACCAACGTTGGACCACGGTCCAAACGTTGGAAACCAACGTTTGCCACGGACCAAACATTGATTTCCAACGTTTGGCCATGGTCCAACATTGGATTTCAACGTTTGGCCATGGTCCAACGTTGGATTTCAATGTTTGGCGTGGGTCAAACGTTGGAATTCAATGTTTGGCCGTGGTCAAACGTTGGATTTCGTTGTTTGGGCGTGGTCAAATGTTGATTTTCATTGTTTGGCCGCGGATTAAAGTTGGTTTTCGTTGTTCGTCCGCGGTTGATCGATGGAAAGTAATGTTTTGCCGCGGTCGTTTATTGAGTCTCGTTGGAATTCAATGTTTTAGGCATGAATTACTCGTTTTTACATGTTTTTCTTTCGTTTTACGCAACTTATGTTGTTTATTAATCCTTTTTATTGTCTTACTATAGTCCTTATTGCTTGTAACAAGAATCGTGGGAGGATTTTGGCGAGAATCCAATTGATTACAACCCGTTGTTCGAGACTACTATAGATTTCAAACGCGTGACGATGCTTTCAATTGGGCTCGAAAAATCGCATTCGAGAATGGGTTTGCTTTGGTTAAAGCAAATAACGGAGCTAAAAATAGGAAAAAGAACGGGTTGTTGGCAAGTTATTTTCGGTGTAAAAGACATGGTAAACCAAAAGAAACGGACGATCTTGAAAAGCCAAGGAGGTCGCAGAAGTGTTCATGCAAGTTTCGTATTCGTGCCGTTCAAAATTTCGTGTCTAAAAATGATAAAGAGGCGGTGGTGTGGAACATTCTAACCTCCGAGGGTGGTGGACTACACAACCACAACGTAGCCGTTTATAAGGACGGGGATCGGCACTTTGCGGGATTGGACGCGGAAGAGAAGGCATATGTTAGGCAACAAACATTGGCCGGGGTTCAACCGAGGGATATTAAAAATGGTCTTCATTTGAGATCCCCCGATAAACCTCAACCGTCAAGCACTCAACTGTATAATGAAACAAGGAAAATTAAGAAAGAAGAAATGGGTGAAAGAAACACCGCTCGAAATGTTGGCTCTAGCGGTGGCGTGAAATACGTCCACTTCTACGAGATTGATTCCGAGGAGTCAAAAGCGTTGACTCACATTTTCATGGCTCATCCTGAAGCGATTAAGTTGTCCCGGGCTTATCCTTATGTGGTCCTCATGGATTCGACTTATAAAACCAACATTTACCAGAATCCACTCATTGAGATGGTTGGTGTGACACCCACGGGATCGTCCTTCTTAATTGCATGTGCGATGATTCCTTCCGAGTCCGACGTGAATTACAAGTGGTCATTGAGAAAGTTAGTGCGATTTTAGATGCCACCGGAGTTGCGTCCCTGTTTGTATTTGTCACCGACCGGGAATTGGGTTTAATCGGCGCTCTTGAGCAAGTATTTCCCAGGCCGAGCATTTCTTTGTGTAGATGGCATGTGAACAAAGCCGTCAATGCAAGAGCCTTGACAACATTCAAAACTGAAAGTATGAGGAAATTTGTCATCTCAAATGATGAAGATGGTTGGTTTAGGGTGATCAATTCAACCACCGAGGAATCGTTTCAGCGTGCGTGGCAGTGTTTCCAACGTAAGTGGCCACAAATGGAGGATTATGTACGGACAACTTGGGGTCAACACGCAGGGAAGTTCGTTTTATGCTATACAAACGAGGTCTTACATTTTGGTAACACGGCAACTTCCCGTGTTGAGTCAGCACATTCTCTATTGAAGGCTTGGTTGAAGTCAAAGCATCTCACACTTGACTCCATGTGGTCCCGTATCCACGGCATGCTTGAAAGTCAACACTCGAAGATTAAGAAAGAACTCGAAGATGAAATGAGCAAACCTAGGAGAACATCTCGTACTTTCTCCTTATTGCAAGGAAACGTGTCTACTAAGGCCATAGAGTTAATGGAGAAAGAACTTACTAGAGGCCTTGGTTTGGGTATCGGATTGAATGATCGATGCCGACACGTGATGCGAACGACTCATGGATTACCTTGTGCATGCAATTTGGTATCTTTGCACGGAAAAGGTAGGAGGGTCCATCTCGAGGATATTCATGTGTTTTGGAAGACATTGGTGTATGATATTCCTCAACAAATGTCGAAAAATGACGGTGATTTATGGGATGAATTAGCGAATGATATGAGGCACAGTGACCCGGTTAAACTAAGGGCGGCCGTAGACTTGTTGCGTGATTTCCAGCACCCGGAGGACCAAGAGATTTTGCCACCCCCTATTAATGAGCACCCGAAAGGTCGTCCAAGAGGTTCAACCACTAGAAACAGGTCGGGTTTTGAGCATGCAGAAAGGAAGTTCGGGACACCAAGTACTCACTGTTCAACAAATGCAGAGGTTCAACAAAGAATTGGTGATTTCGAATCAGGAACTCCCGGTGCTCCTTTGGGAAGGAACTTTACCATTGGCTTTATATCAACATGGGTCAAACGGTGGGGTATACCTGAGGTTTTGTGGGGCCACTTCGATGGTTGGGTGGATGTTGGAGATGACGGTCATTGTGGATTCCGGGTAATATCGCACGCCCAGCGAGGCCGAGAGACAGATTATATAGTTATGCGGGAATGGTGTTCGAGGGAGATGAGGACCGACTCTATCTACGCAGAGTTATATGGAGGTTTTCTATCACCACTCAGCGGTATGTCAGGGTTAGATTTAGCACTTCGACGAGTTGAGTTTTTTCAGCAGATTTGGTGTGGGCAGGACCATTGGATGTGTAGCGACGATTTGCTAGTTTTTGCAACGATGTTCAACTGGACGATATGTGTGATTGGTCATACACTGCGAGACGGGAAGAATGTTTGGGAAGGAAGTTGCAAAACTATCATGCCATTGAAGACCCGAGTTGAAGGCCGAGTACCGTGTGGTATTTTGTGGTTTGTCCTACATCATAGCCATTGGATGCGGTTGCATTCTAGCAGCCCCCTTGAGAGTCTCCCTATGCCGCCACTTGATCCCGCTTGGTTGACCTTCCGAGATCCCAGTGTCGTTCACCTAGAGACTTTGTACCAACATAACATTGAGATTTGGCAAGCGTTCATGTTAGAAACTCCGAGAACACGTCGTAGAAGTCAGGTCTCTGATAGTGCGACAGTTATCTCAGTTAGTAGTTGTTCGCATTGAAAAAACTATTAAGTTCACTTGTGTAATGTAATATATTAATGAAACTCGAAATTTCCTCTTTCAAACATATCACTTGCTCTTTCATGGCTTTTCCACTTGATGAGTATTCAAAAATAACCGTTATAATTCAAATGTTACCGTTATAATTCAAAATCACCGTTATAATTCAAATGTTACCGTTATAATTCAAAATCACCGTTATAATTCAAATGTTACCGTTATAATTCAAAATCACCGTTATAATTCAAATGTTACCGTTATAATTCAAAATCACCGTTATAATTCAAATGTTATCGTTATAATTCAAATGTTACCGTTATAATTCAAAATCACCGTTATAATTTATGTTTTAAGTGGTTTATGTTTTAATCATATTTTAAGTGCTTTATGTAATGTCGTTGTATTTCAATTAATGAATGTTTTAATTAAATTATGTTTAAAGTCATTTAATTAAATATCGATGCATTTACTTAAATACCGTCTCCAAACAATAATAAAAATAAAACATAAAAATTATCCATACAAAGATACTAAAAAAACCATACAAACATCATCCAAACATACATAATCCAACGAAATAGAAAAACATAAGAATATAAAAAGAAACTAGTCATCATACACGTCTGCATAGTAAGGACGCATCCCCGCAAACAAATCCTCTAGAGTCTCTCTCTCGGTCTCCTCATCATCTTGCTGGAAGACATTCTTCAACTTACGACTAACAGCTAGGGCGACTTCCGGCTCCTCATGAAACTCGACAGACCGAAAATGGACGCGGTGTGAGGGGGGATAAAGGTAGGGGTGTGAATGCTCTGCATACCAAGACATGTATCCCTTAGTACACTAGAAAGGCAAATATGCTTTCTTTGACAGGTTTCGGAGGTGTATGATGGATATCTCGGACATCCATGTCCTATCGGGCTCTTGCCCGAAGTCCAACCTGTAAGGCGCGTTCGCGGGCCGATACTCATTCACCGCAATAGGCATCGAGACCGGACATCCCGACGGTACCCAAATCGACGCGCATGCACCGATCCGGCTGGTACGGCTCTACTATATCAAGATGTCTGATAAAACCCGAGTAAAGCGATACTCTGCAAGCTCCCTGAGGACGGTTCCCGTAAGGCAACCATCGGACATGCTCTGCCCTAAGATCGTCCAAAGTATGACGATACAACTGAAAAGTACGAGACTCGCCCTTACTCCGAGGCAAGTTGGCCCAAGCCTCAACAAGAGGACGGTCCTCAAAAAGAATCCAAAGACCGGGTCGGAACCTGGGAAAGTACTCGTATATCCACGCCGGAGTAACGGTAGACACCCACTAACACCAAAGATTATCTCGGCGCGATGCTATCCCTAGTTGTCGGTACAAGTAAGCCAAACAAGCCGCACCCCAAGCATATGAACCAACCTGCTCAAGACTATCAAACAAGGGCAACAACTGAGCGGACACCCTATCACCACTCTTATCCATGAAAAGAGTCTGACCCAGTAACATCAAGAGGTAAGCCCGTAACGAGTCATGCTCGTTCCCTAGGTAAACAACCTGCCTCAACTCCGATGTTAGTATACCGCCATTCTTGTAGAGCGGTGGTACAACATCGGACTCAGGAAATCCATAAAACCTCGCAATCTTGCCCCGCAAACCACTGTCATCATCCTCGCCCGAACCGCCACAAGAACCCGATCACCACTAACAGTATCCCAAGAATATCTTTGGACATCATGGAGCATGATACTAATCTCTCCAAAAGGCATATGGAAAGTGTTAGTATCCGGGTGCCACCTCTCGATAAAAGCACTAAGGAGGTTATCATCTAGACCGGTGGTAAAACACTCCTTCAAAACCCCAAGCCCGCTCGCCTGTACCCTAGCTGCAACACCCTCAGTGAGAACCATGTTCCTAATCTCCCTCGCAGCTTTCGGCCTCTCGTAGAGCTTGATCCACGACCTCATATTCTCCAGGTTAGGGTCCGACCAACTACTGAACGCAACGTGACCACCAAAACTCCGTAGGGTGCTAATGTTCCTAGGACCACCAGGAACGGGCTCTCTCAAGATCCAAGAACTATCCTTCCTCGGCCTCCTCGACCTATCGGTGCTAGAGGACTCTCTAACACTCGAATAACGTCCACTCCTATCCCGACCCAACTTCGGACTCAACACTCTCGGCGGTGCGGGGTTCGGTTGGACCACATACTCTCCAAAGATCCTCATCCTCCTCCCGGAACCGTCATCCGACGGCTCATCATCTCTATCATCATCGGTAACTACCAAAGAACCTCCCGAGACCTCGCCTCCTCCGACTCGCTAACGACGTGACCGGGAGTAGGCATCATAACCATACCGGCGTCTCTCGAAGTGGGGGTGGCTGCTTGTGGGCACAGCAACTCGCAAACGACGCTGAGCCCGTAACATAACGCCCAGCGGTACGGTCGTGTATGTTAGGCGGAGGCGGAGCGTTCATGATTGCCTTTCCTCTCTCATTTCGATCTGCCATCTGCATTAGGAAATTGGAAGTTGTTAGAAAACACGTTAATCGACTAAATATCATATAAAGTAACAAAAATCGGCAAATAATAGCATAAAACACGGTTTTTTTAAAAAAAAATTAATTTACCGCGGACTAACAAAACAAACCCCTTCTTTGACCGCGGTTGAACAAAAAAATCCCTTAGTTGACGGTGGCTAAACATTTTTTTTTTTTTTTTACCGCGGGCAAACATTTTTTTTTTTTTTAACCGCGGCCAAACAACGAAAATGGATGTTTGACCACGGCCAAACAATTTTTTCCAACGTTTGACCACGGTCAAACGTGAGAATTAAACGTTTGACCGCGGCCAAACCTCCAAATCCCACGTTCAGCCCACAGTGAACGTTGCTTTCCAACGTTCAACCCACGGCCAACAACCATTTCCAACGTTTGGCCGTGGTTTCGCCCTTAAAACCGTTCAAATTCACTCACAATCCGATTAACAACAACAAATTTCGACTCAAAAATCAATCCCAATCAACTATATTTCGCAAACAACATATAACAATACCAAAATTTACATAATAACAACTAATTAACATGAATTTTAATAGAAAAACTAACAAATTCTAAACTAATTCAATTAATTTTAATAAAAAGCTAACACATTGCCTAATTTACTAACTAATTCAATTCTAAAACAAAATCCAATCAATTTAATCGATTAACAATAACAATAAAGGAAAGAAAACTATTTAATTTCATAGTTTAATTCAATTACTTTCAATTTTCTAAACTAATTTAACCAAAAAAAAAAAAAAACGCCACTTACCTTTTTGTATGTAGCAAACCGGCGGCGCGGGGTGTGGTGTCGGCGGGCGTAGGGCCGTGGTGGTAGCAAAGTAGGTGGGTGGTTGGTGGTTGCATGGGGGGTGTGGTAGTGGTGTTGGTGGAAGGTTGATTTTTAGTTGTTTTGAGTTAGAGAGAATAAAGAGAGAATTGGTGAAAGGTTAGTGAGATAGTAGGGGCATTGTCGTCTTTTTTTTAAAAAACGTCGTCGACGTTTACTAAAACGTCGTCGATATTAACGAATCCGGTTGTTTTTTTTTCTTAATGTAACCAAACAACTACTTAGGCTCTGTTTGGCATGGCATTTCAGGTACCTGATTTGATCAAAGTAGCTTATTTGACCAAAATTTCAGGTACCTTATTTTTTTGTGAGCGTTTGGCAAGTAGCTTATTTAACCAAATAAGCTACCTGAAATGAAATGCTACTTAGAGTAGCATTTGAGATTTCAGGTACTTGATTTGGTTTGATTTTCCGTTTTTACCCTTTAAATCTTTACTATTAAATAATTATCATATCTTTTTACGTCATTTCATCAAAATCAGTTACCTTTTCAGTTAATTTGCCAATTTTTTTTTTTTATATAATCAGCTACTTATCAGTTCCTGATTTTCAGCTACCTCATCAGTTACCTTTTCAGGTTCCAGTTAGCTTTTCAGTTTTCAGCTACCTTTTCAGGTTTCAGCTACCTTTTCAGTTAGTTTTACCAAACAGAGTTAAGTTTTAGGTAATCTCTTACCTTTTCCCCTCTTACCCTTTCTGATTTCATTTCCCTTTCTCTAACCAAACCCCCCTTATTATTTTGAAGGAAAAAAAATCGTCAAAACCATTTTTTTCGATGTTTCATTTGTGAATTTCAACTTTTTTTTAATAGACAAAAAATGACTATTTTACACTTGGACTAAAGAGAAGTGCGTGACAACAATAACATTGACTTTATCCTAGACACATATCGAGTATAACATCTATATTTTCACTCATGTTTAATATCTAGTTATGAAATAAACAAGTTTTTATTGGGATGTACTCCGTACGACTTAATTTGAGATCTGTTAATTAATTACTGTATAAAATATGAGTGGGAAAGTAGCTCTCATATATAGTTGTATAAATTTATTGTGAGTCTATAAATAATAAATTACGAATAAAAAGTTCAAATTCTAAATGGAATTTTAAAAACGAGATTTAAACTCATTCTAGATTTCTAGGTATGAGGATAAAGATAGGCTAAAATAGAACACACTAGAATACCGGTCAATATAAATTCGATTAGTTGGTCTATTTTATGAGGGAGTGAAAAAACAGCTATCTTAAATAAGTGAAATAATAACTACTTCTTTTGCTGGTTCTCCGAGATTTTGTGTATTTTATCACATAAATTATCTATTTTAAACTTCAATCGATATATATCCATTTTAAATAAAAATTTGCGAAACTTAATACCGAGGGAACTTGATTGCTGTGAAGTAGATCCAAGATCCGTTTCTTCGCTAAAGAGAGATCCGCGTTCCAAAGATGTGGCAAATGCGTAAAAAAGCGACATGGACCAACTGACGGACAGCACAACATTACAATTACGTGCTACCATATAAAATCCATTTAGATTCTAATATTCCCGGAAAATAAATGCCCCTTTTAAACAAATTAAATTAAATTAAATCATCTTCACTTGGCTACGACGAACCCTAGAAATCAATTTTCCCCCAAATTCACCGCTTCAAAATTTCATGTCCATCTTGCCTTCCAACAATCAAGGTTCAACATCATCATCTTCGTCGTCTTCTTCTTTTCAAAACCCTAATTTCAATCATGGCAACTTACACCACCATGAACAACCACAGCAACTCTCAAACCACCTCGATTTATTGCGGATTTCCGAACCTCAATCCTCATCTTCAATGCCTGATGTTGTTTCAGGTTATTTATTTTATTGTTGTTAATTGTGTTAATTTGGGGGAAATTGGACTATATTGATTTTGTTGATTGTTTTAATTTGGTAGATTCAGTTGCTGAAACAAAGGCAGAATCTAGTGGATCTTCCGGAAAGGTATTGTATTAGTGTTACTGCATTTTACTTTATTTTGAATTGTTCGTCGATTAATTGGTTTGAATTTAGTCATGTTTGTGAGAATAGTTGTAAATGTTGTAAAATGCGTTCCGGTGTGAGTTGATGTTGTATTTTGGTGAATGTTGATTACTTGATTGGTAGTGTAATGGCTCGATGACTGCACTCTATTGGATTTCGGTTTAGTTTTAAGTTAAGGTCAGCCTTGTGTTTCCGGAATTGCTCAACTCATAGCAAATCGCGCGCCGAATCAGTTTAATGAACGTATTCAACCAAGATGCTTGCTTAAAATGTATACTCTGTATAGGACAGGCTGTTAGAGTGTATCATGATCTCAAAATCTTTAGAAAGTTGTTCAAGATTGTTTGTATATTTAACACTTTTTTTTTGGGAATCAGCTTACTAAGAACACTACTGAGCACCATTAGAAGGCACTCATCTTGCAAAGAGCTCTTTAGGCACTTGGGAAATGATGATGCTGTTTATAAACATACTTCCTACAACTCTACTAAGAGTACTAACCTTTTATTAGAAGCCTGAATGGTAAGCCCAATGTATGTGTTATGGTGTTGGAGTTGAGATGGTGGTGTATCTATTCCTCCCCTGTGATTCCGCCTATGATTTCTGACTAAGGTTGATTAATATTCGTGAAGAGTAGTGGGCATGTTATTCCGTGGTTAAATTGATTTGTATTAAGTATCGAGGCGTGGGTAGTCATAAGGATTCTATGATTTTTTTTTATCATCTTTGACTCGATTAAGACTTATGTATGCATACAAAGACCTCATTCCATGTTATGCACCTCATTTAGTAATAGATATAAATGTATAATAACTATGTTCTTTGCATACAACAATCTTACACAAAACCCAGTGTCCTAGCTTCGTTGTATAATGGAATTGAGTGTCTTTGTGATGTTAGCGTATGCGGACTCCTTGTGTTTTTTTTGCTCTTTTTTAGTGCTAATATTTTTCTTTTCTATTAAAGAGAAATTCTGAATGTAGCTCCACGGTTAACCCACATAGGGCTTGCGAAGTTATTGGTGATAGTAAGGAACTAAGTATGCATTTTGTACTTTCTACTATGCATTCAACCTATCTAATGTCAACATGTTGGTGGCAGAATAAGTTCCTTACTATATGTAGAGCAATTTAGCAGCCTTATGAATTTCTCTATGTTAGATTTTTAAGCATATTCAAATTTGTTTTTGTAATTTTGGCATTGTTGGTAGGTAACTGGATATAGGAGTTCAAATGGTCGTAAAAAGTCATCAAATCAGAATGACAGAGTTCAATCTAACTCAGTCGCTGAAGGAGGAGTCGGATCTCCTGAATCTGGTGGGGAAGTTTCTAATTCTCCACCAAATGGTAGAACAAGTGGTTCAGCGAGGAAAAGATCTCAAGTACTGAGTGGAAATCACTTGCTCAATTTTCAGTATAATCCAATTTCTCGCTCTCAGCCAAGGGCTCCTCCACCTCGGAGGCCTCAGAAGATTAAGCCTTATAATAAAGATCTTTTTCTTCAGGCAAACTACAAATTTGTTGTTTTAAATTCTGGTAACTATACTGTTGAATCAATGGATCCAGATAAGATGCTGCTGTGGGAGGATATAATATGTGTGAGGTACTCCACTCCACACCCTGTTCAGTGCCCAATTTGCTTGGATGAACCTCTGTGCCCACAGATCACCTCTTGTGGGCACATATTTTGTTTCCCATGTATCTTGCAATATTTACTTATGGGTGAGGATAACCATAAAGCTGAATGCTGGAGAAAATGCCCACTGTGCTTTATGATGATATCCTCAAAAGACTTGTACACTATTGAAATTGAAAATGTTGGGGAACACAATGTTGGTGATACGTTAGACTTCATGCTTTTGACTCGGAAAAAAGACTCTTTTTCATTACATGAGCAATTTAAGGGAGAAAGTGCCAAGACACCTGATTCCTTTTCAAAGTTCATACTCACATTGGATGTGGATCTCTCAGTCAGGGAAGCCATATCAGCTTTGGATACTTGGCTAGTACGTGCAGATTCTGGGCATGTTGAAGATTTGGAAAAGCTTCCATATGTTTGTGCGGCAATGGAGCATTTGGAGCAGAGAAAAAAATATTGGACCACACGGAATGCTACTGTCATCTCATCCTGTAAAATTGTTGATTGCAAGGCTGTTAGTGACGAGCATCCTAATAATGAAGATTTAATATTGTGTCCCGTTGATGACTCTCTTAAGATGATTGACAACTTAACGGCACATGTGCGTAAAGATGGTAGCTTAGTTCAGTCTTCTGATACGACCGAATCACAGAAATGTCTGGAAAACATGTCCTCTTCGTATGATCAAAGCAAAGGCTTGCAAATGCAGGCGGACACCTCTAGAGAACCCAAGGATAGGGATGTTTACAATTTCTATCAGGTAATTCATCTGTTTTCTGGATGAATGAATATTTACTACTCAGTTTCTCTGTAAATGAACTACAACCTTTAATTATGAAGTACTACCTTTACATGGAGGTGAAGGGGTGTCAGTGGGTTGATGGGTAGTGCTTGAAGATGTTAAGTTATTACTGGCATGAATTTTGTAAGGTGTTTACTCGCATGGATTTTGATGTCTATTTTTTGCGTGGGCATCGAGTTAGTATGAGTCGAGACCTCACGTCAAGGGTCGGAAGTCGTATGCATGATAATTTTTTTCGAAGGCTTTACAAATTTTGTTTTAGTTTTTGAATGGAGACCTCACTTTTTTGTTGGTTGCCATTATACTCCCGTCAGCCATCATAGGATGTGCCTTTATAATCATATGAATATCGCTTTCTTTCTCATGCACATATGATTTTTATGATATAAACATGTCTCTTCCGTTCGTTTCAGGCAGTTGATGGTCAACCTATTATCCTTCATCCACTCAATATGAAGTGTCTTTTGTACCATTTTGGTAGCTATGAACAACTTCCTTCAAGGTTTGATCCTTTGTCTAATTTTGTTTTGGAGTTAATGATTTGTTTGCTATGAAATGTTTGGTAATGGTGTTTATCTTTGGCTATAAATTCGGTGGTGCTTTAGTGTGGCATAGTTTGATCTGGAAGACATCTTTTGCTATTGACTCTATGTAGTAGTCCCTCACATCCGCTTTTGGGTGCTCTTGGAAACGATACTTTGACCTTATTTTTCTTTCCTTTTTTTTTACAAAAAACAAAATTTTATCAAAGATTTTTTCATGACAAATCTATATAAATAAGTTTCGTCTTTTGAAGTATCATACTTTTTAACGATATTCATGGTCATAGTTTCTAAAGTTTGACTACCCTGAATGTTACCTTTGGTGTGGATAGGAGGAAATATAGTTTAATATGTAAAGAAATTAAGCCATTGCGGTCACCACTGTGTACTTCTCCAGGCTCATCTAAGAATGGTATCTGAGGATTGAGGTTACGAATTCAGACAAGAAAATAATTTTTTTTGATTCTGCAGCATATGTACAACCCTATTTTGGCCTTTTGGGTAGCATTGGATAGGGCACATAACCTAGTAGCCAATAGCGCACTTTTGCTTTCTGTTTGAATTGAGATGTATATAAAGTGTCCCTGATTTGGAATGGAGGGATCCATCTTACTTCATTTAGGCCTTGTTTGGATAGAAAGATTTGGAAGGAAAGGGAGGGGAAGGATTTGGAGGGAGGCAATATCCATTGCTTGGATAGCAAAATGGGGATGGGGGGATTCAAAGGGGACGGAAAATGGATCCCTCCATTTCCCTCCAAGGCAAAATGTTTTCCCTCCAACAAAGGAAAGATTTGGAGGGAAAACTCTCACCCCCCATTCCCCATTCCCCGTCCCCGTCCCCTTCCCCTCCCTCTCTTTTTCTTCCCTCTTTTTCCCCCTTCCCTCCCTTTCCCTCCATTTTTGGTATCCAAACAAGGTGTTAAGCTGCTATCGTTTTCTCAGTTGTTGGTCATTGGTTTGTATTTTACAAGTTCCAAATCCATACTAGATAGTTGATAGCAGAATTAACGCACCAAAGCAATACTGCAAACCTTCCACATACTCCAGGTTTATGAATTAACCCTTTAACCTGCTCTTAATGATTTTACCCTCATGAACTAATTCATAATAAAGCAAATTTCATAGTATTGTTGCACAAAATTTATTTGCAAAAACAGTGCGCCTCGTATCAAAGAGGTGCGCGCCTTTCTCCTTAAACAAGTATTGGCTTTATGAATGTATTATTTTCTTTGGTTTGTTGAGACTATAGCATATTATGATATTAATATATATGAAGTACGGTTTTTTCTCTTGTTGAAAAGGAAAACTATGAGCTTCTTCAGTGCAACTTTATGCTAGATTAGGGGAGTCCATGTAAAAGTTTAATTTCGGAAGTAAAAACAAAGTTTGATTGGAAAAAATAGCCTCACTTGTTATTCTCACCAGTTTCTTCTTTCCACTTTTAGCGGTTTTTATTTTCATTTATGTATAGGCACTATTGAGTCTTATCTAGGATTCTAAGACCCGACTTCTTTGAACTATGGTTTGAAGCTCCGCATTGTCTTCATTCGAAGGGAATAATATGTTTTAGCCATTTAAAATGCATCATTGTCGGAAACTTTTGGGTGCAATATTCTACTCATATAATATTTATTAGAGCAAGTGCAAATACGATTGTTATTGTATTAAGGTTCTCCGCAAATAAGATATTAAAAGTAGTATAGGTAAGGGTTGCACACTTGCAGATGCGGTAACTGTTGCAAAACTACGGACTAACTGACATAAGCTGTAAGAGATCCAGTTGCCTCTTCGTAACTAAAAATCGTGTTTCGTAAATGTTATCGAGTAATATTTTTTGCTTTGTGCAATTCTGATTTTTGAGTAGATCTTTCATGTTATCGTGACAGCGTTTTTTACAAATACACGCACCATCCCCTATTTACTAAATGAATAGGCGAAACTTCAAATTTTCCCGCCTAAATATGTTTCCTAAAATAAAATTTAGTTATTTTTAGCATATTCTATAAGTATGGTAGGTTATAATACACATAATCTTTCAGATTTATAAACCTATTTGTGATAGTCATGTCATTTAGTATTTTATATTCCACACAAAATTATCTTCAATCATTTTATAATATAAAAAGGATTTTTTTTTTGTTTAAAGAATCATACGAAAAAAATCATTGATTTTCTACGATAAAAAGTTGCGACTAAAAATATTATCAGTAAAATTTTACAAAATAACACCATTAATCTCTTACTAATAGAAAAAACTTTCATTGAAATACTCATATCATGATTAATACGATTTTGACTGTAATTTTTCAAATCAAAATATAACAATGAGAAACATTTAAAAAACAAAAAATGATTAGTTAGTTTAAATTTCATAAATATAATACACTAAAAAAAAGTAAAACTATATATATACCGTGCATACATTGCACGAGAGCTAAACTAGTTTGCAAATAAAGGTAAATGGGAATGTATCAGCAATATTGTCAAGTATCCGTCATTGCAGTTGAGATATCGGTGTTATTTTGACAAGGCGTTATACACGAAAAATGAAACAATGTGACAGCATCCCAAAAATCCTACATAATTGTCATATATAGATGTAATGTAATTTACAAATTTGATACCATGGATGTTACAATCTGTCTGGTTTCATTAAAGATCGCGAATAATCGGGAACTTGCGGATGTAATGTATTATGAATATATTGCAGCCAATTTTTCGTAGTTTGATAATTGTTTACTGAAATGTTATTTTTTCATTGCTTGCAATCTTAATTTTGGGTAGATTTTTCATGTTCATAGTTTTGTTTCTTCTATTATAGCCTCCGCTTTCATGATTACACGCACCATTTGCAAGCAAGTCATTCAATGAAATATTGGTCTTTTTTTACGGATCATCATATTTGACACCTTTTTTTTACGGAGTATATTGTTTCATGTTTGATGTGCCCACTTAATTTTAACATGTTTTTCCAAGCCTTAATATTCATACTTACCTATAGTTAGGTTGCATGAATCTCAGGGTAACCGGAAAAATTTTACAGTTGGAGTCAGTGACTCAGTCTGAAGCCATGCGAAGGCGTTATCGTTATTTGAGCCATTTTCCTTTGACAACAACATTTCAGGTAAAATAGATTCTTAGGTTTGGTAATCTAAATGGTCAGTGTATGTCATGATCTAAATTTGAAACTCATGTATAACAGCTATGTGAAATTGACATACGGGAGACATTACCCCTCGAAGCTCTGTCACCTTTCATGGATGAAATAAAAAAACGTGAAAAGCAGAGGAAGTGGATTGAGAAGAAGGTATTATCATCTTTATCATGTTCTTTTTGAGTTTTAAGTGTATGCTTTCTGATTGATCATGCTGGGAAAGATGCTGCTTTATAAAAGAAATTTATAAATGGGTTGCCGGCAAAATCACAGTTAGTTGGCTTGTGATTTACATAATGGTGTGGCCTATGACTCAAGTGAAGCTCATGATTTGATGCGTTTTCTTTATGAATGGACATTAAATTATTAATGTTGAAAGGATTTAAACAATTATATCATGTATAATTTTTTTGTATTTTACGGAAGTTGCCCTAAAAAGTGTTTGAGCAAATGAAAAATTATGAATTCTATTCAAAAAATGACCTGTAGGTCACCTGGTCGTAATTTTGCAAAATCTCACGCCACCTTGGTGCAGTTTTCATTGCACTTTTTTTTTTTTTTTTTTTTTTTTTTTTTTTTTGACAGTTGTTTTCATTGCACTTAAATCTACCAAGTCACTTAAAAATCTGTTGCTGCGGGTTATTGTTCCCTGAGCTGGATAAATCACATGCGCACCGTTTACGCTTGGGACTGTATGGGCGCTCATGCAGGCACAGATTTACTCAATTTAATTTTGTGTATTACTTAATGTGAACTTCTGTGTAGATATAGAGTGGTTTGATTGTATATATTCGTCCGAGAGTTTGGTTTTGTTTAACTGTGTATGTACTTTGATTAGTAAATTGGTTTAGTCTCCGAAATTCAACTGCCTTGTATTCTCTGCTCTTCCTTTGTTTGGTTTGCTGTAGTTCTCTTCCTCTGGAGCATATGTAGTTTTATTTTGTACTCCGTATTTGGCAGTCTTCCCATGGGTATTTTTGTAATATTGGAATTCTCTGGATGAGTGACCTGTCTACCTGAGCAGGAGCGTGAGGATAGAAGTAAGGCTGAAGCTGTTGCTGCATATTCTCTACCCATCCCGTATAATACCATACAATCTTCCTATGAAGGTTCTTCAACTTTCTCCATGGATGACTTTGAAGGTAATTTTATTGGCCAAAAATTTCCTAAATTTCTTGTATTTGTGAGGTAGATCTGCTATTGATTTATGTTCACCAAATTGACTGGCCAATCAAGATAGCTACCTTATTTCTGTCAGTTGATATTTTTCATCATTGTCATGCGATATTTTTTTTTAACAGCCATGGACCCTTTCATAAAGAGTAATTAAAATAGAAGTATCTTTGAGAATGCCTTGTCCTCTTTTGCTCCTTTTAACTCATAATGATATTCAAAGAATGGCAAGTGACCGGCGGCATTGATTATTTCTTGTCTTTAGCTCTTGGAAGTAGTACCGCCACTGTGGCATCGAGTCCTCCTGTCAATGGTGGAAGGCAGTTATTTGCAAATGTAGCACGACTGGGTTTTGCTGCTGGTGGTGATTCCCCTTCCTTAAACAGGCAGGAAACTTCATTTCAGTCTACTGTGGAAAGTTCAAGCAGTGCTGGTAAATTATCTACTTGAGCAACTTTAGGTCTTTAATAATTTGCATTTCCTGTCATTTTTTGTTTGGATGGAGGGATTTGGAGAGAAAGAGAAGGGTGGGAAAGGAGCGGTACAATTTATGTGGTTTGGTTAACTAGTTGGGCTTGAGAAAATGGAAGAGGAAGTATTTGGATATCCCATCTATACAAGGCCTCAATAATGAAATACACGGTACATATTGCTGTTTAAAACAGGCATATCCGTTGAAAACTTGAAATGGTTCAAATATGATAGATGAGACAAATAGAATTCTAGGAACTAGTAAAAAGTTTGCCTCATCTATCCAAATGTGGTGCTAGTAAACCCGTTTTAATCCTAAGATAGATTGTATCGTATTTTTTAAGTGATACCAACTGATTTTCTTATTGTTAGCATGCTTCTCTGGGCGTCTCTTAAAAATGGACGTACTAGTGCTCTGATAGAGACATCACTGTGCAGGTTCAAGCCAGCGTCAAGGTCAAGGTCAAGGTCTGCGGTCATTTGCAAATGTCATATCTCGAGATGTGCCTAAAGAAACCCCAGATAGTCGGACGTTGAATGAGTCAGGAAAGAAAGGGAAGAAGCAAAGTCGAGTGCTTTTATCTACTGCTGGTGGTCGTCGTTACTAGTGGCTTGGTTTATCTAATGCTCTTTCTATGCTCCTATGGGATAAATGGTTGATGCTGTTACTGTAGCAGTGTGTTGTAATTTGCAAAATATGGAATATTGGAATGTATTGATAATTCGATATTATTTTACGGTACCGCTTTTAATAAATGAGATTTCTAAGAACATGTACAAGCAACAAAATTTCTTGTTTGTCAGTTGTCAATAGTGGCTAACCGGGAAAGTTGATGTAGCTGTTAATTACTTCTCGTCAAACACCTGTGGATAACCGGAATTTCAATCTGCGGTACTCAAGCAAAGTTGCAGGGTTCAACTTAAATTTTTTCTAACATGAATTAAAGAGTATACATAGTAGTGTTATATTCCCATTTAAGACACGTGTTTCACAATATTGTATCAAACAGATTCACTTATACATCATTACACCAGTTTCAGTAGGAAGTTGGTTACTGAAAAAAATATCTGTATAAAGTGAATAACAACACAATAATACTACAACAACAACAACAACATCAGAGCCTTAATCCCAAAATGATTTGGGGTCGGCTGACATGAATCATCCTTTCGAACCGTCAATGGGTGAACGCACGCCTCAAAATGCGAATAAAAAGGGAAGATGAAAAAAAAAAAAAAAAAAAAAAAAAAAAAAAAAAAAAAAAAAAAAAACAACGAAAATGTAATGGAAAGTCAAGGTAAACTTAGGAGTTTTAAAATCGAATTCCGTCTTTCTTTTATAAAAACTTAAAATTTAAATCGAGAGAAAAGATTAAAACGATTTTTAAAAACCGAAAATAGAGTTAAGGATCCTGAATGAACAGGGTAAAATCTATAAGAAAGGTAAGATCTATAAGAAAGTGGTTTGTAAAAAAGTGTAATAAAGGAGAGAAGAATAAAATATGTCAAAAAACATCAAATACTAAAAATCCACGCGTATCCCGTCCCTCCATTGTGCCCTCTCCGTCACCATACTCTCCTCAAGCCCCAAAACTCTCATATCGTCTTTCTTCTATCACTCGAACCATGTCTGCTCGGTCTTCCTCCTCCTCTAGGGACCTTTTCTGCTTCTCCAAGTCTCCAACCTCCTAACCTGTGCGCCCATGTGTCTCCTTCTCACATGGCCAAACCATCTTAGTCGGTTTTCCATCATCTTGTCCTCTATTGGCGCCACTTTTACCTTTTCCCTAATCACCTCATTCCTTAACCGATCTTTCCTCGTATGTCCGCACATCCACCTCAACATGCGCATCTCCGCCACACTCATCTTTTGAATGTGACAATGCTTCACGCCCAACACTCGAGTCGTAAAGTAGGGCAGGCCTAATTGCCGTGCGATAAAATTTTCCCTTTAATCTTTGGGGCATGTCTTTATCGCATAAAACCCCAAGACTCTTCCATTTCAACCATCCCGCTTTAATTCTGTGAGCCACATCTCCGTCTAACTCCCCGTCTTTTTGAATAATAGATCCTAGATATCCAAGAAATCCGAACCTCAACAACATTCCCATCGAAAATAATACTCCCCGCCTCTGTCGATCTCAATCCCGCCACCTTAGTGAACCGACACCTCAAATACTCGGTCTTACTCCTGCTCGCCCAACCCACGAGTCTCTAAAGTCTGCCTCCACAATTCCAACTTTCTCTCCACCCCCTCTTTTGTCTCATCAATCAACACAATATCATCAGCAAACATCATACACCAAGGGATGTCGTCCTGAATGTCCCTTGTCAACTCATCCATAACTATAGCAAAGATAAAAGGACTAAGTGCGGAACCTTGATGCACCCCGATGGTAATAGGAAATTCTTCCGTTCGCCCAACATTAGTGCGAACACTTGCACTAGCCCCCTCATACATGTCCTTTATGAGGTCAATATATTTTCGCGACACACCCTTTCTCGCCAAAGCCCACCAAAGTACTTCCCTTGGTACCCTATCATATACCTTTTCCAAGTCAATAAAAACCATATGTAAGTCCTTCTTGTCCCGATGGTATTTTACGGAAGTTGCCCTAAAAAGTGTTTGAGCGAATGAAAAAATTATAATTATATTCAAAAAATGACCTGTAGGTCACCTGGTCATAATTTTGCAAAATCTCACGCCACCTTGGTGCAGTTTTCATTGCACTTAAATCTACCAAGTCACTTAAATATCTGTTGCTGCGGGTTATCGTTCCCTGAGCTGGATAAATCACATGCGCACCGTTTACGCTTGGGACTGTATGGGCGCTCGTGCAGGCACAGATTTACTCAATTTAATTTTGTGTATTACTTAATGTGAACTTCTGTGTAGATATAGAGAGTGGTTTGTTTGTATATATTCGTCTGAGAGTTTGGTTTTGTTTAACTGTGTATGTACTTTGATTAGTAAATTGGTTTAGTCTCCGAAATTCAACTGCCTCGTATTCGCTGCTCTTCTTTTCTTTGGTTTGCTGTAGTTCTCTTCCTCTGGAGCATATGTAGTTTGTTTATGTACTCCGTATTTGGCAGTCTTCCCATGGGTATTTTTGTAATATTGGAATTCTCTGGATGAGTGATCTGTCTACCTGAGCAGGAGCGTGAGGATAGAAGTAAGGCTGAAGCTGTTGCTGCATATTCTCTACCCATCACGTATAATACCATACAATCTTCCTATGAAGGTTCTTCAACTTTCTCCATGGATGACTTTGAAGGTAATTTTATTGGCCAAAAATTTCCTAAATTTCTTGTATTTGTGAGGTAGATCTGCTATTGATTTATGTTCACCAAATTGACTGGCCAATCAAGATAGCTACCTTATTTCTGTCAGTTGATGTTTTTCATCATTGTCTTGCGATATTTTTTTTTTTAACAGCCATGGACCCTTTCATAAAGAGTAATTAAAATAGAAGTACCTTTGAGAATGCCTTGTCCTCTTTTGCTTCTTTTAATTCATAATGATATTCAAAGAATGGCAAGTGACCGGCATTGATTATTTCTTGTCTTCAGCTCTTGGAAGTAGTACCGCCACTGTGGCATTGAGTCCTCCGGTCAATGGTGGAAGGCAGTTGTTTGCAAATGTAGCACGACTGGGTTTTGCTGCTGGTGGTGATTCCCCTTCCTTAAATAGGCAGGAAGCTTCATTTCAGTCTACTATGGAAAGTTCAAGCAGTGCTGGTAAACTATCTACTTGAGCAACTTTAGGTCTTTCATAATTTGCATTTCCTGTCATTTTTCGTTTGGATGGAGGGATTTGGAGAGAAAGAGAGGGGTTGGAAAGGAGCGGTACAATTTATGTGGTTTGGTTAACTAGTTGGGCTTGAGAAAATGGAAGAGGATGTATTTGGATATCCCATCTATACAAGGCCTCAATAATGAAATATCTTCTCGCGTCGTAGACACGGTACATATTGCTGTCTAAAACAGGCATATCCGTTGAAAACTTTAAATGGTTCAAATATGATAGATGAGACGAATAGAATTCTAGGAACTAGCAACTGGTAAAAAGTTTGCCTCATCTATCCAAATGTGGTGCTAGTAAACCCGTTTTAATCCTAAGATAGATTGTATTGTATTCCCTCCATTATTTTATATATGTCGTTTTAGACAAGTGAAAAATTTACCTTTTATATGTCGTTTTGCATTTTCCTATGCACTATTAATTATGGTTATTTAATATCATCCTTTCTAAACCTCCTTTCATTGGTTGATTTATACTATTTTACAATTTTTAAAGCTTAAATTAAAGGGCTATTTAATATGAATAATCCATACTATTGCTCATCTTCTCAAAATAACCCGAACTATATTTTAACCGAGAATAAACCCAACAACTGATACTCTCTTCCCAAAATACACCAGCATAATTTTGACCTACTACTTTAGGTTAAGATGATCTACTAGGTAAAAAACAACTTTCTCCTCCCCCCAAAACCACAACCACCACCCTACTCCCTCATTACAACCATCTATTATCACCGCCCTGACATAACCACCACCACTACCACTCAAATATGCCTCCACCACCATCGAACCACCACCCTCAGGCCTATTCCGCGTCGTCATCATCGAGTGACCACGCTCTGCCTAACCCTTCTCTCCAATTTGGCGGAAAATTAGAGTTTGAGAGTTGCACACCAGACACCACACCTGGATAGATTGCAACATATGAACAGTTAAATACCATGGATAGATTGCATCTTGGAAGTTTTACATTAGATCGATTGGTCTCATTTGTTAGAGAAGAGCTATGACTAATTATATAGCAAATGAAATGGGTCATATTTTTAGAGAAATCTGATTCATGTAAGATTCGCGATCCTTCTGTCATTGTCATTGAGTACACTCTACACGTAAACTTGACATGCTACTATGCAGCATTTGTTAGCATATCATTTCTTTTCTTGGTACCGAAGATACGTGTCGAACAACCATTTTGTCTGCATTGGCTTAATTCTCGATTTTTTGTTGTTAAGAAAGATGGAGAGTTTTTGGATTGGTATGTGAGTCTTCACCATCTCTGCCTTCTTTGTTCATCAGCAACCATGGAAGACCAGTTATACGCGTGAATGGCTTGGATGGTGGTGGGATGGGTAGCTGATAGTGGTGGCGGTGGGTCGATTGATTGTGGTCGATAGCAGCTGTGGTGGTGGTAAATCTGGTGAGGGAGGAGGGTTTGAGTTAATGGTATTGGGAGGGGAAATAATTAAAAACGGAAGGGGAGGGGTTAGTTAACTGAAAAAACAAAACAAAAGGAAGCCTGTTAACCTGTTAAACAGATAGCCGGTTGCTTAGTTTGTTATGAGAAGAGGGGGGCGATAGTTCGGTTTATTGTGAGTTAAAATAAAGTTTAGATTATTATAAGAAGACGGTCAATAGTTTGGATTATTTTTATTAAATAACCCTAAATTAAATGCTTACTTAAGGTTATAATTGCTTATTAAAAAGTGTGAAATAAAGAAAAATTGAGGGAGTATGTTTTAAGTGATACCAACTGATTTTCTTATTGTTAGCATGCTTCTCTGGGCGTCTCTTAAAAATGGACGTACTAGTGCTCTGATAGAGACATCACTGTGCAGGTTCAAGCCAACGTCAAGGTCAAGGTCTACGCTCATTTGCAAATGTCATATCTCGAGATGTGCCTAAAGAAACTCCAGATAGTCGGACGTTGAATGAGTCAGGAAAGAAAGGGAAGAAGCAAACTCGAGTGCTTTTATCTACTGCTGGTGGTCGTCGTTACTAGTGGCTTGGTTTGTCTATTGCTCTTTCTATGCTCCTATGGGATAAATGGTTGATGTTACTACTGTAGCAGTGTGTTGTAATTTGCAAAATATGGAATGTATTTATATTAATATTTTACGGTACCGCTTTAAATAAATGAGATTTCTAAGACCATGTACAAGCAACAAAATTTCTTGTTTCTTAGTTGTCAATAGTGGTTAACCCGGAAATGTAATCTAGCTGTTAATTACTACTCGTCAAACACCTGTGGATAACCGGAACCTCAATCTGCGGTACTCGAGCAAAGTTGCAGTGTTCAACTTTAAATATTTTCGAACATGAATTAAAGAGTATACATAGTAGTCGTTTTTTGAAAAAAAAGACATGATTCTTGAATTTTCAAGAGTTATGCAAAACAACACATTTAATTTAAAAACATGATTTATGGTAAAGTTGGTACTCGAATACTTGAAGATTTGAAGTAGTACATTTACCTGAACGTGATAAAAAAGAAACCGATCCTATGTGAATTCATTTATACGGAGTAGTAAGTAGTTTACAATGAGCAAGGATCCTCTCCATTTTCTCAAAAGAAATGAAAAATTCATTATCTTTCAATGATCCGGACCCTAATTCTGAATATCGGGTGGTTGATAGAGGCTAATTCGATCCAAATATCGGCTTTTCTCCTTTATTTCAATTTGGGTGTTCTTTTTTTTTTGAAGCAATAATTTGTGTTCTTGAATCAATTGAATGTAAATATCATTGTATATTTTTGCTCTTGTGGGTGTAAAATAAGCATATAAAATGATTGATCGATTATTTAATTAAAAATGTATTTCAAACAAAAATTTGATGCTTATAAGTAAAAAGTTGTAATGTCCTAATCACATATTTTTTTAGTAGTGTTTGCATGAGGAGCCAAAAAAATGTCACAATCGGCCCCTTAAATTTTTTCTGAAGACCCGACGTAGACGACATACACAAAATATCAAACCAGAACTGGCCTCTAGATTTTATTCAAGATCTTGATGATGATAACGTACATAAAACTGGAAAAAAAAAACCACATTATTTACAGACATGATCAACATAATTGAAGATCAACCCATAACGATAAAGTAACAAGACACGTAACTGCACGTAGCATCAAGATCTTTATCTACACAACGATATGATTTTCCTTAATCTAAAGGCCATAGAGTACGAGTGAAAGCACTTGGATGCATGCTACACAGGGACAGAAGCATCAACCCCATCCATCGGCTCCTGAAAACAGACCACCCGATATACTGATGTTAGCTTGAATTTAATAATTGTATTTCCCGTCTCAGTCATTTCCTTTTCTTTATACATGCACAAAGACCAAGGTATAAAGAGTGGGAAATTCGTTTTAATATTAATAAAAGATAAAGTTGTGTTGGAGTATGGTGTTGCTCTAAACTAAAATTGTCTCATATATGAAGAATAGTGGAGAAGTCTTATCTTTATATATGGATTTGCTTTATCTATCTAGTGTTAACTAGTTTCTGGATGAGAGCCGCCATTTGGCTCGCCTCGTGGCACATGCGCGTTGGGGTTGGGCTACGTTTTTGCTCCGAATATTTACACCTACTTTACGATTTTATTAATTAATATTGATTACTGGTTTTATGACCAATAATCTAATTTTTTTGGCATCTCTACGTGACCGTTGGTGAAGCCCTTTCTTCACTATAGAAGTCGTTAAGACACACAAAAATTACAAAACATCTTCTGTATATCTTCTACCTTCTATATTAAGAGAATAGTTCCACTTCCGTTTTTTGTGTGCAAAATTGTTCGGAAGGAGACGTTAACCCTGGAATCGGTGATTACGAAACCCAAGTCGCCACATGTGGGTGTCTAACTGATTTAGGACAGGCAATGTGTAAGTTTACACGACGTCTCGATTAAGGTTATATCGGTCAGATAAGCCAGGTGACTGACTACGGTCAGATAAGCCAGGTGACTACGAAACCTAAGTAGCCCATTTGTGGGTGTCTAACTGATTTAGACACTGATTTAGGACAGGCAATGTTTACCCGGCGTCTCGATTAAAGTTATATCAATAAGTTCAAATTTCCTACAAGTAAAGAGTAAAATATATCCAAAATAAAAATATAAATTATTGATTAAAACACCAAAAAAAAGAAAAATGTAAATTATTAACCGGGACAATGAAGTAATAATTGAGGGAGTGATCTGGAATATAGAATGCTACCATACCTGACTAGGTCTTTGGGGGTCAGGAGGATAAATTCTTATCCATCTTGGCTTGTAAAGTGTTGAAATAGCAGCCATTTTTCTTAACGATATATTGAACGGATTACTTTATTTCTTTATTTATTATCAAATCAAAGGCTATAATAAGACTTTACTTTTGTGACATTTACTAATTGTTCTCCATTTATAGAGGTGTTTTAGCAGCCATTGTTCTCTTGCATTAAGACGTACGTGGCTAATTCCAAAAGAGAGCATGTGTCATGTGTGATGTGTCAAACGATAATCACCTGGAAACTGCTAAAACATACCTGCATGCAATCATGCATGTCATACAATTGTCCACAAAGGCCCTGTTCTTTTGGACTTCAAGTCACTTAATTTAAGTTCACTTCAGATCCTATAAGTTGATTCGATTCGATTCGAATCCTATAAGTTGATTCGATCCAATAAGTTGATTCGATTCGAATCCTATAAGTTGATTCGATTCGAGATCTTATAAGTTGATTCGAATCCTATAAGTTGATTCGATTCGATTCGAATCCTATAAGTTCGATTCGAATCCTATACCTCACTTAATTTAAGTTAACTTGATCCTATAAGTTAAGTTAAGTTCGATTCGATTCGAATCCTATAAGTTGATTCGATCTTATAAGTTGATTCGATTCGATTCGAATCCTATAAGTTGATTCGATTCGAGATCGAGATAAGTTTCATCAAAAGAATAGGCCAAAGTCTTATGAAAGACGGACGTTACGAACACTATCCGGCACAAGATAAAGACGAATAGTGCCTTTCTCATAATATCATAACTGGGAAGGCAAATGGAGTGTCACATACTGCATATTGTGAAGGGAACACTAACCGTCTCCAGCTTATAACGGATAGTGGTCGTTTTCAATAAGACAAGCTGATAATTTCTGACTAAGCAAAGAGCAAATATTATATACTCCGTAATTATTTATATTGTCTATGATTATAGATATGATCTGATTAATGACTTATTTTTTCATTTTTTTTTATTTGATGGGGCATATTCTGCACCCGCCATTGTTATTAAACTCCCGATCCGGATCGTAGGATCTTACGATTCTACGATCCAAAAAGTGGTGAGCGATCCCGATCCTAGGTAGGATCTTAATTTTGTAGGATCTTACAATTCAACTTGTGTCAAATTTTTTTTAAACTAGAATCTTAACCCGTTTCTACGATCCTACGATTATACGATTCAATCCTACATTATTAATATTCGATTTTTTCAGTTACTAAAATTTTATATATGACTTTTAAGATAGAAATCTACAATAAACGAGAATAATTAGTAGGCACATGCTAAGATAATAGTATTTTCAGATTTAAACACGAGATTTTAACATATATTAATAAGACAATTATGTATTTTAATTAATTTGTAGGATCTTACGATTCTACGATTCGATCCTACCGATTCGATCCTAGGAAGCTCATCGATCCAAAGTAGGATCTCGATCCTAACAACATTGGCACCCGCTGACCGAGTCAACATTTTGAGCAAGGTCAAAGCCAAAAGACAGCAAGTCAACATATTGACAACCCTAACGACGACTGTCGGCTGCCATTGGGTCTCGGCTAGGCAACTAGCCAGCCGAGAAGCATATCCGCGTACTCATATCCAGTCCCCTCGGCATGGAGTCAACCAGGCCAGCCGGCCTGCCATGGGTCCCTCGGCCGAGGGTAGAACAGTCTTTCCACCTGCTAGCCACTTGGCCACTTGGCCACTACGTGACAAAAGGTGAAAGTCTATAAATACTCCTCAATTCTCATTGAGAAAAGGATCCGAAAACTATCCTAAAACTCACTAATAATCTGGTATAAACTCCTTTATCTCTCTACAATATACTTTGCCAAGTAACATACAACTTATCTCTTTAAGTTTACTGACTTGAGCATCGGAGTGAGTACGTTCGGCCCCAAGCCGAGCCCTCAGTTTGTTCATCTTAAACAGGAAAGAGTGAAAAGGAAGAGTCAAGCAACGACATCATTCCACAAGCTTACGTGGTCACAAAACACTGCTCCGAAATCATACACGGAACAATTGGCGCCGTCTGTGGGAAAAGATACTAAAAGCTAGTCACCTACCTTACAAAAAAAAAAAACAACCAAAAACCATCCAAAAAGCTAAGAAGATGTCAAAACAGCCAGAACTTGTGAGTGTAGAAACTGAATTCTACCAGGATGACGCGTTCCCTAATTCTGAGATCGGGCAGTCCCCCACCGGCCGAGTCATTGAGCCGGTGAAGTACGGGATGCCAAGAGAGCCAGAAATACCGATGCCGACCGGACAAGTCACTGTCATGGGACATGTGGTCGATGCGGCCAAGTTGAAGCTATTCCTGGACCTGATGGGTGGTACGCCGGTTACCCCTATCACGGCGACAGGGGCGGCAGCGCCCCCACTGGTGTCCAGGGCCCATAAAGTGACTCCGAACAACTTGACCGGAGTAATACAAGGAGCTGGGCATACAAGGACGCCGGCGGTGCCCGTGCTGCCAGTGGCAGACCAAAGTCCTTCCCCCACTCGCGGGAGGATAGCGTCGCCGCGGCACCAACGAGGCCACCCCCGAAGAAATGAAGAAAGAAGTCCAACTCTCCAAAGTCGGACAACAAGAAGCCCTTCCCGCCACGGGGAGAGAAGCCGGACTAAGGTTGCGAGGAGCCGATCGCCGCGTGTCATTCGACACGTGGTCAGACAGCCCCTCAGTGCCTATGTCATGGACGTCCCGGTGCCAACTAAACTGAAGCTGCCAGCCATATCATACAAAGGGGATAGCGACCCGACCGACCATGCCGAGGCTTTCGAGTCGTACATGTCGGTATGGGAGCAACCCAACGAGGTGTGGTGCCGAGTCTTCCCAACGACCCTCCACGGCATGGCTCAGAGTTGGTACAAGGGGCTACCTAATGGCTCGGTATACTGTTATGCCGACCTAAGGGACAATTTCTTAGCCCAGTACGCTTGCAACAAGCGAAGGGCCGTGGAGACGTCAGATCTCCTGACTATCCGACAGGGGGAGGACGAGTCCCTCCGGAGCTACGTCAAGAGATTCGACGCTAAGGTTCAGCAAATCCGTGAGCTGAACACAGAACTGGCGGCCTTCGCGCTGATGAAAGGCCTACCGAAAGGCGATTTCAAAAACGAGCTCATCATGTGCGAGGACCTTAACTTAGACTCCGCCAGAAAGATGGGCGACCGAGCCATAAAGGTGGAGGACTATCACAAGACCTGGGTAGGCCACAGTGAAGCTGGGCACCCAGAAAGGAGGAGCCGCCGGGACAACGTAGATGAAGGACGCCGTGACGTTAATAGGTCACGGCCCGAAAGATTCAATAGGAAACAGAACTCGGCGGGCGCCGGGGGGAGTTCAGGACCATACACCCCGAAGCGGTACATCGGTCTCACCCCCCTGGTCAAATCACCGGCCGAGGTTTTTGCCCTAAGCAAGAATGAAGGGCAGAAATGGGCAAGGCCCCCCAAGGCGAGGGGGGACGGTGACCTTAGCCAGTTTTGCGACTACCACGGCCAACCCGGCCATAAGACCGACAACTGTCGGCACCTGAGGAACGCCATCGAGGAGCTGATCCGAAAGGGGGCCCTCAGAAAGTATGTAGCTGGGGGCACAGAAACAAGCTCCGACGGGGCGAATAGAAAATCAGTATTCCAGAGAATGGGAGTGATCCAGGTTGTCATCGGAGGAAACGAGAACGGTGGGTCAGCTAATGGGCACAAACGACACCTAAATGAGCTTTACCAAGCCATCAACTTTGTGCCCACCACAGCGATCCCCGCTTCCACCGTCCCCGATATAACCATAGGAAGGAAGGACTACGAAGGAGTCGTTGCCCCGCACAGCGACCCGCTGGTAGTCCACCTAGACATAGCCAACCACTTGGTCAAGAGGTGCCTAATTGACACAGGTGCCTAGACGAACATCATGTTCAGGGAATGCTTTCTCAATCTCGGTCTGAAGATTGAAGACCTGAGCCCCTGCACTAACCCGCTGTACAGCTTCTCTGGGGCCGGCCTGGTACCCCTGGGGTCAATCAGACTCCCGGTGATGTTCGGCCAAGCCGATGCGGCTAAGAATGTTTTATCTGAGTTCGTGGTGATCGACGGTTCGTCCGCCTACAATGTTCTTATAGGCCGGGTCACTTTGAGCGAGGCCGATGCTGTGATGTCCATCCGGGCCCCGACGTTGATGTACGTCTCGGACCGGGGGGTTAGCACAAAAGCTCGTCTCAAAGGACGAGAGAGACGAAATCGTCAACATCCAAATATCTGCCAGAGGGTGCAACATGCAATCCCTCAAAGTGGCGAAGAAGTCAGAGAAAGGGAAGAGCCCATCCTTACAGCAGGAGGGCGACCCGATGAATACCAACGTCGGCATGGTCGAAGGAGCCCAGACCGAAGAAGTGGAAATTGACCCAGAGCGCACCGTAACTATCGGTGCCGACACTGAGCCAAAATTCGAGCCGATCTCCTGACCTGCTGAGGAAGAACAAAGATGTCTTCGCATACTCAGCAGCCGAGATGCCAGGCGTGAGCCGGGAGGTGATCGTTCACAAGCTGAACGTACTCTCCACCGCTCGCCCTGTCAAGCAAAAGATGAGGAACTCCTCAGCCGAGAAGGATGAGGCCATCAAGGCCGAAGTAGACAAACTATTAGAGGCGGGCTTTATCATGCCTTGTACTTACCCTGAGTGGCTAGCAAATGTTGTAATGGTGAGGAAGTCATCAGGGGCGTTGAGGATGTGTGTTGATTTTACAAATCTTAATAAAGCGTGCCCTAAAGATTGTTATCCCTTGCCTCGAATAGATAGTTTAATTGACGCAACGGCAGGCTACACTATGCTGAGCCTGCTAGACGCCTTCTCAGGGTACCATCAGGTATTCATGGCCGAAGAAGACATGCCTAAGTGCGCATTCATCACCATACACGGCACATACATGTATAAAATGATGCCGTTCGGTTTGAAAAACGCTGACGCAACTTACACTAGGCTGGTGGACAAAGTGTTTCAAGATAAAAAAGGGCGAAACATCGAGGCTTACGTCGACGATGCTATTGTAAAAAGCAAGTCTGACAGCGAGCACTTGGCCGATTTGAGCGAAACATTTTGTTCACTAAGGAAATATAGAATGAAGCTCAACCCAAAGAAATGCAACTTCGGTGTCCGGGCCGGCAAGTTCCTCGGCGTACTTGTCAGTGCCAGGGGAATTGATGCCAATCCGAGAGAAAGTCCAAGCAATCTTTGGACCTACCGGAGCCGAGGAATCGAAAAGAGGTTATGACGGCCCGGGGAGAATTGCGGCTCTTGCCCGCTTCATCTCTCGGTCGGCCGACAAGAGCACACCGTTCTTTACAATCTTTGAAAGGAATAAAAACTTCAGCTGGGGGAGCAACAGAGCACGGCTTTCAGCAACTCAAAGCTCACCTTCGACACGACATGCCGACCCCGTCCCAGGCCGATCTTTGGGGAGACGCTATATCTATACTTAGCGGTTACCTCGGCCACGGTCAGTGCCGTGATTGTCAGGGAAGAAAACAAGCAGCAATACCCAATTTATTTTATCAGCCATACACTGCTGGCCGCCGAAAGAAACTACCCACTGATTGAAAAAGCGGCCTTTGTCGTCGTCGTTGCCGCATGGAAGCTAAAACCCTACTTCGACGCACATCCCGTGACGGTCTTAACCGACCAGCCATTGGAGAAAGCATTGGAAAAATTCGAAAAATCCGGCAGACTTATCAAATGGGCAGTGGAGCTATCCGGCCGGCATTCGACAAACCGAGGCCTTCGATAAAGGGGCAAGCGCTTGCAGACTTCCCCGGCGAGTGCACATATCAAGAAGAATCACATCCCAGTGTGTGGGAAGTGTATACCGACGGGTCCTCCACGGCGAACGGCTCGGAGCCGCATCCTTATCATCAGCCCAAACGGGGACGAGTTTGAGTACGCCTTGAAGTTTACCTTCTCGGCCTCAAATAACGAATCCGAATACGAGGCGGTGATAACTGGAGTCGAGTTAGCTAGAGCTGCCGGGGCGGAGCATGTCGTGTTGAAGACAGATTCACTCTTAGTGGCTAATCAAATCAGAGGAGAGTATGAGACTCGAGACGATGGGATGATAAGGTATCTGTAGAGGGTAAAAGCCGACACCTCAAAATTAAAATATTTCCAGATACAGTGCATTCCCAGGTTTGAGAACAACCGAGCCGACGCTCTCTCAAAACTTGCTAGTTCAAGCATCAAGAATATCAGTCGAACCGTGCTGGTGGATATCAGGAATGCTAAAAGCATCACTGAGACCGTCGGCATGGTGGGCGACATCGAAGCCGAGACGACGTGGATGACTCTGATAATGAAATACAAACTGACAAATGAGTTGCCGGAGGACCGCAGTCTCTCGCAGAAGATAAGAAGGATCGCCACAAGGTACTCAGTGTTTGAAGGAGAATTATACAGAAGGTCCGTGATAAGGCCACTCTTGAAATGTGTCGGCCCAGCCAACGCGGAGCTAATACTGACAGAGATTCACGAAGGCATCTGTGGACATCACATGGGGGCGAGAACGTTAGCCCACAAAGCTCTCCGAGCCAGCTACTTCTGGCCTACCATGCTTGAGGATTCCAGAGCGAAGACCAAGAAGTGCAAGAACTGTCAAATGCATGCTCCGGTAATACATGCTCCTTCCCGAGACCTGCAACCGGTGCTTAGTCCCCTTCCTTTTGCACAGTGAGGAATGGATTTACTAGGGCCATTTCCGACGGCCTCCGGAGGAAGAAAGTACCTAATTGTCGCCGTTGACTACTTCACCAAATGGGTCGAGGCTGTCGCGGTACCTGCCAAGACCACGGCGGCCGTAAGAAAAGTGATTTGGGAGAACGTCATAACTCGTTTTGGGCTACCCCAAGTCATGGTATTTGACCACGGCCGAGAGTTTTGGAGCGACATGGTGATGAATTGGTTGGAAGAACTCGGTATCAAATTCGCATACTCCTCTGTCTGCCACCCTCAAAGCAATGGGCAGGCGGAGTCAGCTAATAAAACAATCCGGAACGGGTTGAAGAAGAAGGTCGAAGATCTAAAAGGAAGATGGGCTGATGAACTACCCGGCGTCCTGTGGTCCCTTCGAACCACAGAAAAAGAGGCAACAGGGTACAGTCCATTCCACCTAGTCTATGGGTATGAGGCCGTCCTGCCAATTGAAGCATCGGTGCCGACATTCAGAACGCGAACCTTTGACCCAGTCGAAAATGAGGAAGGCCTGAGAGCCTCCCTAGAACTGGTCGAAGAAAGTCGAGACACGGCACGGCTCAACTTGGCAGTGTATCAAAACCGAGTGAGAAGAGCATACAACCGTAGGGTCCACAAAAGGGACTTAAGAGTAGGAGATCTAGTCCTTAGGAAGTCGGCCGCAACCAACAAAGGAAACATCCATGGAAAGATGACGGCCAACTGGGAGGGACCCTACAAAGTGGTTGAAGAAATGAGGCCGGGTACATACTGTAGATACCTCATTTCTGCACCCCTCGCAAACCACCCGGTGATGATTGGGCCGCATGTTTGATTCGCGGAACGATTTGTGACAGTTCGTAAGATTATCGTCAAGTGATTGCTCAAATATTAATGTCGACCTCTTAGTTGTCATCTACGCGTCGATACGGTCGTTTTGGCAGTAATTAGAGTACATTCGGAGTCCGGGTCAAAAACCGTCTCCATTTTCTGATAACTGTTAAATCCCGAGTCGGAATGTTCTGGAATGTTCCGGATATTTCTATTCCATATTTTACAAAGTTTTATCTTTTGGCAAATAATATCCCGTAATATTCATATTAAATATTAAGGAAAATCGGATTATTTCCGTCCTACCATAACTAAAACACGGAAATCTTTCTTCAAAGGGAGGAAAACCTCCGGGAATAGACGCAAAAGTGTCTTTGCGCCTCTTCCAAGAGACGCAGTGGCTGCTGCGCCTCTTCCCAGGCCCTTCTCTGCATGTTCCACGTATCTTTTTCATATCTTTCCGAGATTCACTTCCAAAGAGTCTCCAAAACCCTATTCCTTCACGTGATTAGTATAAATAGGAGCCTTCGCTCCTCATATTTCTCACGCGAGTGTCCGCCCTTCTCTTCTCCCTTTGCATTCTAGACTTTGTTCTTACTAATTGGCGCCTACGTGCTTGAACATTCGACCACGTAAGCTCGGATCCTTCCGGGTACCAGCCTCTCCGTTTGCATGACCGACCAATTTGACCAACTACACAATAATCAATCTAATTAATCAATTTGTTTCAATCGTTTTCCTCTTACGAGGGCACTTTCTTTGCATTCGCGTCGAGCATCACTAATCGATATCTTAGTCCTTCTCGTTTCGTCAACATGTAAGTCTGAGGGTGTATAATCCTTGTTTATTTATTGTACTTTTATTTATTGTAATCAATTGTAAGATTTACGTCGAAAACACCTCTTAAAACCGATTTCTAAAACCATCTTTAAAAACCTTTTTTACGGATTTCCAGTAGACAGACGAAGAGAAAGGACGCAGCAACTGCTGCGCCTCTTCGAAGGAGCGCAGTTCCTGCTGCGCCTCTTCGTGAGGCTGCCGCAGTTCCTGCTTCCTTTCTTCTTCCTCGTCCTCTGTAATTCCGTCTTTTGTTTTTGTTTCATTCGTTTGTTAATTCGTCATAATATTCATATGTATATTAATTAATCATTCATTCACATGTTTAATTCATAATTCATCCGACTTAAATCCCAAGTAATTCATATTTGCGGGTTTTCGTCATTCAATTCAAACCCGGGTTTTAGAGATTCAATTCGTTCATATTGAGTTTCTGGAATTCGTCATTGATATATTTTCATCTGTTTATTCACATGTTCATCATTAATTTGTTGTTAATTCATCATGTTTAGTCTAGTTAATTATTTCAATAGAGGACTCATTAATATTTTCATCGTAATTTCATGTAAATAATCCGTTTCCGATTCATCCTATCCATGTTTACTGTTTTTATGACCCATTCATATGTTAAATAACATGTTAATCACTTTCATCCGAGTACATAATTTAATCCATCCTTAAAATCACCAATTAACATTAACGGCTTGCAATTATGGCTTCACAGCCAGAACTGAGCCAAGGAACAGACGCAGCGTCTGCTGCGCCTATTCCAAAAGACGAGCTGCGCCTGTTCCTGGTTGAGTTCTGTCCCTGAACTCCGTTTCTGCTTTGACTTAGTTTAATTAGCTTACGTAATTAACTAACTAATATCCGTATTATCACGCTAATTCCTGTTCGTTGATTTATTTTTATTCTTTTATTCTCTTTTCTCAAATCATCCGTTTTAAAGGTATTTTCGACATAAATCGCCTAATCCGTTGTAATTATTGTAATTTTCATTATTGTAATTTATAATTATTGTATTTATTGTTTGTATGCTTTCACATGTAATTGAGCATTAAATCCGACTTCGACCAAATTGTATGCCTAATTAATTGTTCACCGACTTAGTCTAATTCTCACATGCTAGGATTAAAACTTGGATGTTGCATTGCATGTATATAACCGACGATATATCAAGTACGAATAACTTCCCTAATCATTAGTAGAGGCCGCTATCGAGGCGGGCGGGATTAGGTGTTCGATCAAAAGAGCTTCCTAATACGTACCCTCACCCCTTACTCCAGATCTCCGTGAGCACCCGTGTTCATTGGCATCCACGAGAGTCATTCTAGGCATAGAATGCTAAGGGTAACGATTGCTTAGTGTTCATGTCACTACTTTGTGTCTTGACATGACCCTAGGTATTCGAACGGTTCCAATTTCCCATAAAAATTGGTGGCGACTCCATACAAAATGCAAACGCTTGTTTTCGCTCCTCACCAAGCGCCCCCGTGGGCGGCCCGCTGTCCACAGTTTGGCGACTCCGCTGGGGATAATACACTTACGTGTAGCTAGGGTGAAACTCGAACAAGGTTAAGGAATAGTTTGTACAAGACAATTGTCGGTTTTCATAACTCGGTCTTCCTAGACCATTTAATTCGGCCTTCCTAGGCCCAACCCAACCCTTTCGACCAATCGTCCCGTCTAAACGGTCCTAATTCTTATTTGGGCCTAAGGATGAATAGCGATTGACGTCATCCGTACCATGATGCTTACTCTTGTTTGTATCAAGGGCCTTCACTACTTGAGGAAATGGACTAGGAATCGGCCTTACTCTTGTTTGGCACGAGCCTCTCCACAGACTTCGGGTTTGATGGTTCGGTATGGCAACCCACCCTTTAAACCAAAACCCTTCTAAATGCACTCAGCATCCCGTTATAATGCTTGTATAAATGTGTAAACCATACGTGATCACCACTTCTAAACAAAACCATGACGAATTTTCAAAAAATCAAAATCCTTTTTTCAAAACAAGAATTTCGAAATAGGCCTTTAATTAGTGCAAAATCCGGTCAAAACTCTGTCCGTTTGTCGTGTCAAAATTCGGGCCACAAGCCCATTTCAAAACCTCACTTCGAGTCCACTCCTACAACTACACTACAGTTGACTAGGACACACATTTTCAAAGACCTTGTCTTTCTTCAAAACTCACTCAACACAAGTGGCACACACCCACTTCAAGAGTCAAAACTTTTAGCAAGTGTGATAGAATGGTCGATCGTGCTTTGATTCGTCGCCGATCTCTTATCCAGTTTCCACGATGCCCGGATCAAGTGATGAAACAAATCTCCGTCAAATTCAAGATGGTAATGATCGAATCCTAGCCGCGCTAGCCCAAATCCAAGTTGCCCAAGACCAAACATACGATCGCCTTGAAACTATCGAAGGACGAATCTATTCCTTAGAAGGGAGACTTCCCCCTCACGAAGAGGAAGTACTAGGCAATTCCGATGATGAATCTAGAGACATAAATCCTCTCATGGGGATGACTATAGCTGAGAAAAGACTCCAACATCTGGAGGAGCAATTGATGTACCTTAAGGGGAATGACATTTACATGGAGAACAATCGCAAGTATGAAGCCGTCAATTCCAAATTGCCAACTAACTTTAGCATGACGGATATCCCTAAGTTCAAGGGACACGAGAACCCTTTGAACCACATCCGTGCCTTCAAAGATTACATGTCTATCAAAGGCATCAAACCCGAGATGTTCTTAAGGATCTTTCCTTCATCTCTTGACACCATCCCGAAGCAATGGTTCTACACTTTAGATCACAAGAAGGTCGCTACTTGGGAGGACGCCGCAATCGAGTTCTCGAAACAATATGCGGATAATGACGAGATCCAAGTCAACATGCGTACTCTAGAGGTTCTTACCCAAAATGACAAAGAAGGATTCACCGACTTCCTTAGTAGGTGGAGGAAGACTAGTACTCAACTAGTTGAACGCCCGGATGAGGCTACTCTTGTGGAAAAATTTGTGGATAATCTCAAGCCCATATATGCCAATCATTTGAGATACCAAAACATCAAAAGCTTCAAGGATTTAACCGTATTAGGGACACGAATTGAAGATGACATCCGTAAAGGGCTCTTGTCCAAAACAGTAGGTCGAGGATATCAAGGGTCCACAAGTCGTTCATACGGCTCTACTAGCAAGACCGATGAGGTTAACCTTCTCGAGCCTTCCAAGAAAACTAGCCCACCAAGGAAGTTCACGAACCTTGGGGATACTTACTCCAACGCTCTAAAAAGGCTAATGAAGCAAGGTAAACTCCAACCCATTGGACCTACTCCTGAACCCGAAAAGAAGTCCAAATTCTGGGATGAAAGTTCATACTGTGAATACCATAGAGGCAAGGGGCACGACACAGAAAAATGCTACAAGTTGAAACACGTGCTTCAAGATATGATCGAAGATGGTCGACTCCCAATACCACCAGAAGGTAAACCCAACAACACTCAGAATCCTCTTGGAGTTCTAGTGATTACAAGTGATGAATCTACCTTAGATTGCTCACACCTCATTTCTCCCACCGGAAATGAAATTCTCGCGATCAAGAAAGAGGGGTTCTACTCTACCATCTCCCCTACCATTTCCGACTTCATCACATGGGCAAGGAGTGTAGATAGACAAGTTTGGGAACTAGAGAGCATGGTAACAACCTTACGCAATCCCAACGCGATACCCGAAGAGCATGCGCCACTAACCTTCTCTCAAAATGCCACTATGCAAGAAGTAGTCACCATGGTTGATAAACTAGTCGATCAAATCATACGACTAGAAAGTGACATCATGAGAATGAGGGAACTAGCTGAAATCAATGGGGTTTGGGCCGATAATGATGAAGACGAGTATCTCATTGAAAATTCCGTAGTCAAGGAAATAGTCCAAAATGGCAAAGACCAAGATGTGGATCACCTAACTCGTTCGGGTCGCCCATATCAAAATACTACTCAAAACGGCCCAACCAACGTCATCACACCAAATGACAACGAAGATGACCCCACTGATCATTTGCTCAAGCAATTACAGAAGACCAAGGCTGATCTTTCAGTCTGGCAATTAATAACAAGCTCATTCCCACATCGCCAAGCTTTACTGCAAGCTTTGGCCAAGCTAAGTATATCACATAACTCCACTCCTGAAGATGTAGTCAACTTGGTCTTCCAAGAATCACCGAAGCTAAGTAATCCTATTACTTTCTCAGACGAAGACTTGCCACCTTTTGGCGCTAGTCACAACCTCGCTCTATACATCACTGTCATTTGTCTAAAGAAGAATGTGCCAATGACCTTGGTAGATGATGGCTCCGCGGTCAACGTCATACCCCTCAAAACGGCATACAAGCTAGGCATGAAAGAGTCGGATTGGACTCCAACCAATCAAGGTGTACGTGCATATGACGGTACACGACAAAAAGTGGTTGGACTTGCTAGCCTAACCATAGCCACGGGACCAATCGAACGAAAAGTTAACTTCCAAATAGTGGACATCGAAGCTTCATTCAATATACTTCTGGGAAGGCCTTGGATTCACGCTTCCAAAGCGGTAACATCCACCCTTCATCAAAAGATCAAGATCCCACTAAATGGTAAAGTAGTGACGATCACTTCGTCACCCATCAAGGCAATAATCGAGAAACAATTAAACAATCAAGTCCTTGCGGATCCCGTATACGAACTTGGGGGCTTCCAAAGTGTGAATGTCATAGAAAGTGAGTTGGCACCCCTATACTATAATCCCTACTCCAACTTAGTGGTCAACCACATACTCAAGTCCCAGGGATACTTCCCTGGAATGCCTTTGAATCCTATTCGGAAGAATACCTTCGCACCACACAAGAAAGGCAACTCAACAAGGATACCACTTGGGCTAGGGTACAAACCTACAAAAGAGGAAGTCCTCGAAATGCTGGCCCAAGTCCAAAACCGCAAGCACGTGGGAGTCCAAATGAGGCCCTATCTCCCTACCTTAAATGGATACTTCATTCAAGAAGGAAGTTCGGAGCTCTTTCATGGATTTCCCGAACCTTGGCATTACCTTGAGAGGAAGCTAGCCGGAATCGAGATCTTTCACGATTGCTACTTCATTCCTCCAGAAACGGTTCCTAACGTCAAAACCCGTCAAGCATCCTGCTTAGACAAACAAGCTGTTAGCCTATTGTTTGGAGAAGACAGATTCATTAGGGCCGCGCAGGATGAGATCATTACCATGATACTTCAAGACGATCGCTTCGACCCCACCGCGTTGATCACAGAAACCGACACAAAGCAGCAGAAAGGATGGAGAAAATCAATCAAATGGACCAACAATCAAGGAAGACTCTTCAAGCTCACCACTGGAGAAGGAGAGATGTTCAAAGGAGAACCAGAAGACGATGAGTTCGAGTCGGAGTCGGAGTCAGAGTCGGAGTCTAGAGAAGTCATTAGAGAGTCTACTCCTGTTGTCATCCCCACTCCCTTCGTTTCTCCTAGCTTAGCCTCGAGTAGTCACAGTAGTTTGGGAAATGCCCCAACCACTGTCCCTTTGCCGCCACTGACCATGGATCAGTTGGCTTCTTTGTTTCAACTTTACTCAAATTTTAATATGAATAAATCAGGTTCTGCTTACTCTCTGTGTTCTTTCGAGTGCAATTCTGTTTATGATGATACTGAGGATGACCAAGACCCAGACTTGACCGAAATACCTCCCTACGTAGCCAAAGAAATACTGCAGGAAGGGGAAGGGGGACCAGTAATAGAGGATACCGAACCCATCAACGTAGGAACCGAACTAGAACCCCAAGAAGTTAGGATAAGGACTACCTTGAGCTCTACCGAAAGGGCCGATTTCATAGACCTCCTAAATGAATTCAAAGACGTTTTCGCTTGGTCCTACAAAGACATGCCAGGGATCGACAGGGATATTGCCGAACATAGGATCCCGATTAAGCCAGGTTTCAAACCTGTGAAACAGAAGCTTCGACGAATGAGAACAGAATGGGCTCTAAAGATTAAGGAAGAAGTTGACAAGCAATTCAAAGCCGGGTTCATCAAAGTTTCCGAGTATTCTGACTGGGTAGCTAACATGGTACCCGTACCCAAAAAGGATGGGAGAATCCGTGTTTGTGTTGACTTTAGGGACTTGAACAAAGCAAGTCCAAAAGATGACTTTCCTCTACCTCACATCGACATATTAGTGGACAATACTGCAGACCACGCATTACTATCATTCATGGATGGATATGCGGGTTATAACCAAATCAAGATGGCCATGGAAGATATGCATAAGACCGCATTCGTCACCCAATGGGGAACCTACTGCTATACAGTAATGCCGTTTGGATTGATCAACGCCGGAGCTACATACCAACGCACCGCAACTACGCTCTTACATGACATGATGCACAAAGAAGTTGAGGTATACGTAGATGACATGATCGTCAAATCCAAAGAAAGAGAGGGACATATTGCGAACCTTCGCAAATTCTTCGCAAGGCTACGGAAGTACAACATGAGGCTCAATCCTCAGAAATGCACATTTGGGGTGACATCCGGCAAACTCCTGGGATACGTGGTTAGTCAAAGAGGAATAGAAATAGATCCTTCTAAAATCAAAGCTCTGATCGAAATGCCACAACCCCAAACAAAAAAAAGAAGTCGAGGGATTCCCGGGAAAGGTACAATACATAAGTCGATTCATATCGAAACTTACGATGATTTGTGAGCCTATCTTCAAGAAACTCAAGAAAACAGACCACACCATGTGGGATGATGATTGTCAAAAGGCGTTTGATCGAATCAAGGAGATATTGGCTAAACCACCAGTGCTCATGCCGCCACAACGAGATCAACCTCTTGGTTTATATCTCACAATAACTGAAACCGCCATGGGTGCTATGCTGACTCAAACCGTAGGAAGTGAAGAAAGAGCTATTTACTATCTAAGTAAGAAGTTCTTAGAATATGAGTGCAAATACTCACAGCTCGAAAAGACACGCCTCGCTCTTGTGTGGGCAACAAAGAAGCTACGTCACTACATGCTTAGCTACTCCATCAAGATATACTCCAAAATGGATCCAGTCAAATACCTCTTCGAGAAACCCGTCCTCAACGGACGTCTGGCAAGATGGACTCTGATGCTCTCAGAATTCGACCTCAAATATGTGCCACTGAAAGTCATAAAAGGTCGCGCCGTCGCCGAATTCTTCGCAGAAAATCCCATCAACGACGCACAAACCATAGATACTTGGTCATTTCCCGACGAGGATATACTTCAAACAGATGTAGACTCCTGGGATCTATACTTTGACGGAGCATCAAACTTAAGAGGATTCGGAATACGAGTGTTGCTCATTTCTCCTGAAGGTGAGCATACACCGATTGCTGTCAAACTCGACTTCGAGGTGACAAACAACGCTGCAGAGTATGAAGCTTGTCTCATTGGACTACAAGCGGCAGTAAGCTTAGGCATCAAAAACCTCCGAGTGCATGGGGATTCATCACTGATCATCAACCAAGTTACAGGATCTTGGAAAATCCGAAGTGAAAGCCTCGCACCCTATCAAGTTAGGATAGACCAAGTGGCTCAATTCTTTGACCACGTAACCTACCTACACCTACCTCGGGAGGAAAATCAATTTGCAGACGCTCTTGCGAAACTTGCATCTTTGATAAATATGCCAGATCATATGATGGACATGCCTTTGTGCATCGAACGACGGTCAGAACCGGCTTATGTCCACCAAATCACCGATGAAGAGGAAATCGCACAGGAGCCCTGGTTCCAAGCAATCCTGAATTTTAAGCTCAATGGTACCTATCCACCAGATATGGACAAGAGGGGACAACGTGCTATACGCCTATTAGATTCCCAATACATTCTGATGCAAGGAGAATTATACAAAAGAACACCTCTTGGTGTAGTCCTACGTTGCCTTGATCATTCACAGGCACGAAAGGTGATGGAAGAAGTCCATGATGGAGAATGCGGTCCCCACATGAGTGGGCCTATGATGGCAAAGAAAATCACACGTTTGGGATATTACTGGACCACAATGGAATCTGATTGCATCAAATACGTGAGACATTGCCACAATTGTCAAATCTTCGGGAATGTACAACATGTCCCTCCTTCATTGCTCTATACGATGACATCTCCTTGGCCATTTTCTGCATGGAGAATTGACATAATCGGAAAGATAACCCCAGCCGGAACAGGAGGTCACTGTTTCATTCTAGTAGCAATTGACTACTTCACCAAATGGGTAAAAGCGGCTTCCTACACTGGTCTTACGGCTAAAAATGTGGCAAAGTTCATACAAAACAACATCATCTGTCGATATGGTTGCCCACATGAGATCATTAGTGATAATGGGTCACACTTCCAAGCTGAAACCGAGCAATTACTAGCCAAGTACAAAATTAAGCATCACCACTCTTCGCCCTATAGACCACAGACTAACGGTGCGGTAGAGGCAGCAAACAAGAATGTTGTCACAATTCTCAAGAAAATGACTGATAACTACAGAGATTGGCCAAGCAAAATACCCTTTGCCTTATGGGGGGTATCGTACATCAGTTAGGACGCCCACTGGGGCTACTCCTTTCTATTTAACCTACGGCATGGAAGCCGTACAACCAGTCGAACTAGAAATACCATCCTTGCGTATTCTACTGGAAAGCCAAATCCCGGAGGCCGATTGGAAAAGGGATAGATATGAAGAACTCATCCTCCTGGATGAACGTCGGCTGCGCGCCTTGCATAATGTCCAAACATATCAAGCACGTATCAAACGAGCTTTCAACAAAAGGGTTAAGCCAAGAAACATCAAGGAAGGAGACTTAGTGCTCAAATCGGTTAGAGCTCTTTTACCTGTCGACCCAAGGGGAAAATTCAAACCTAATTGGGCCGGACCATATCTAGTCAAATCCATACTCCCAGGGGGTGCGGTTAGAATCACAGACCTAGATGGGAATGAGTTTTCAAACCCCACAAACCTTGACCAATTGAAGCGATACTATGCCTAGAATAGAGCCACACACGCGCCTCGCGTAAACCCATGTGTCGCTCTTGTGGCACCAAATAAACGGCCCCTGGCCAAGCTGAAATAAGCTAAGTGTTACTATGCTCTTGCATTTTGACAAATTTGTCGTCCTCATATCATCAAATAAACTAAATTTGCACCTTGAGAACAAGCAAAGCTCATGCTTATTTTCTATGTTCATTACAAGCTCTTGCTTCGAACAATTATTCTTTTACATTTTCTCGAACTACGCGCAAGGGTTTGATTTCGCTTTCTTTAAGTGAATACGTAGGCAACCCTTCACAGGATTCAACCCATTATATCTAAAATGTAAATAGAAGGACATTTGCATTGCATTTGAAATTCGACAAGAATAATAAAAGAAAATCACAACGGTTTCATAACCATTTAACCTTTTTTATTCCATTTGTTTCCTGATAATAATAGTACGTTACATAATAAAAATAGAATACGCTAGGATTCTAAAAATCCCTCCTTTTTATTACAACGAAAATAATAATAATAATCAAATAGTAAATAAGGACTTGGGCTATTCTTCCATCTTCCCTTTGCCCTTGTCATTCTTGACATACTTCTTGTCACAACCTCGAGCTGGGCGCTCTTGCACCACTTCAGACCTAATCACCAACGGTCTTTCTCGAGGCCTGACTCTTCCATTCTTGCCAACCACCATCTCTGCAACAGGAGTAGTCTTTGATTTCTTTGAAGGACGAATGACCTGAAGCCCGGCTTCTTCTTCTCCCTCTGTCAGATGCTTCTCTTTATCTTTCTCTCCCTCGCGCACCTTGTAGTCAACAGGTTCGCGTTTCCTCAGCCTCTCGCGCTCTTCCGGAGTCGCAGCCTTTCTCCACCTCAGATAGGAATCCGACACCCATAAAGCATTGGCGGAGAAGTTCAAGAACCACATGTTTCTTTGGGCCCATTTGATAGCTCACTCTCTTCGGCTCTCGGTAGTAAGCACCAAGGCAGTCTGCGGGACGGTGTCAAGCCTCGGGATCGTCTGCTTCAGCCCAACTTGCCTCATCAATCTTTCCGGAAAGATGCATACCATGAACTCCAATCCCGGAATGCGCACGGACCTAGTAGGATCCAAAGAAGACACTCCAGTAACAGACTTGAGATGCCACCACGGTACGACCCACCTAATCAACGGGCCATCATCACTCTTCAGCTTGTTCTTCCAATAATCGCAGACCCGAGTGAAGTCCACCATGTACAACCGCGTCCTCATCGCAATCATACGGGAATGATAGGAAAGTGCATGAACTGGGGGCTCGATCAATCGGAGCTGTTCCATAAGCCAAACCTACCAAAAGCAGGTATTAGACACCAGACGAAAAAAAAAAAAAAAAAAAAAAAAAAAAAAAAAGAGAACAAAAAAAAGAAAAAAAGAGAAAAGAAAAGATGTCTTTTACCTGCAGAATGACGGGACTCCCCCAAAACGGCAGATCGCGGTTGGATTTCCTATTATCCAAACCCAAGATAATCTCTCCTAAGCATAAGCAAGCTGGGCTCCTGCGCAACTCCATTTGCTCAATAAGGCATAAAAGACGGGGATCACCTCTCAAGTCTTCATCGACATGCCCTTGGAGGACGTAAACATGCAACAAACAAAAGCCAAATGCCCTTCTCCTAGCAACATGAGAGACAGTAGGGTCGGCCCTGTTGATGAATCGATCAATAAAGTCCAACATTCTCACGCCTTTCGGGGTAACTAGACGATCCACCTCAAGTCTGGTCAGTCCAAGCAAGTCTCTGAATTTGCTCTTATACCCTTGTGAAGTGGAAGGAATGGCAGGTAAATGTTCGGGATCCCATCCACCAATAACAGCTATTTCTTCAGGGAACGGGCAAATATCACCTCCTGGGAACGCGAAAACATGGTAATTCGGGTCCCAATAGTCAAGGCAAGCATCCAAGAATGGTTTTACAATTTTAATGAGTTTCAAACTCAACAAAGACCCAAGGTTATAAGCACCCATGTCATGCTTCTCCATATTCGAAAATTCATTGGTCCATTCCTTCAAGCGGATCTCCAAAGTATTCATGATGATAATTTTCTCTTGAAAATTTGTCTTGGGAGTTTTATGTGAATAGACGGAGAAAAGACGGAAGATTTATGTGAATTAAAACTCCCATCGACGCTTCTATTTATGCTAATTGCTGTTTCCAAAAATCCGCCAGAACAGACCTGCTTGGGAACAGGCGCAACACCTGCTGCGCCTCTTCAAAGGGACGCAGCTCATGCTGCGCCTCTTCCCCAATCTCACTTCTATGATTTCCGCGTTGGATCTTTCCTAATTCTATAAACGCGTGATTTCCTATTCCTGCGGAGTTTTATTTTGGTAAATACGAGGAGATTACCATACTTCGAGTTTCCTAAATTCGAGGGCACGCATTTCGAGGCGACGTCGACACCTTCGCCATTTCGTCACACTTAATTCCTTTTCTTTTTAGAAAATAAATTTCATTTTCATTTTTAGGAAATAAATTTCATTTTCTTTCTGGGAAATAATTTCCTTTTGTTTTCATTTTCAACATTTCATTTTTACATTTCTAACTTATAGATTTCTCTTTTTTCTTTTTTTAGGGGGTAACCCTCCCTACCGTCCGGTCATTTCCGGCAAAATTTTTGCATTTTTCTTTTGAGTCTTTTTTGCGCTAATTAAGGCCATATGTATAAAATGTATGTTTTGCGTGATTTCCATGTAAATTTCGGCAGCATGACGGCGTAAACCGTTATCTACCAAACCTGTTCAAAAACTAACCTGCAGATACAAGCAACACAACCCAACAGCAAAGGCACTCAGGCTGGCGTATATACACCAAATGAAGCAAATGTACAAGCAAACTGGGGGCTTGCGCCCCAAACAAGTCCAAAAATGTTCAAATCAGATGTCCAAAATGTACAAGTCTACAAAACTACTGCTGGGCACCCTCCAACTCAGCAACCCTTGCCGTAAGAGCGGCAATCTCGGCATCCCGAAACTCGAGCTCCCTCAACAAGCGAGCTGTCTCCTCCCGAGACTGGGTCAACTCTCGCTCCAGCTCGCGGCCACCCTGTAAACAGCAATAAATTGGCTCATGTCAATCAGCTCAAGCAAAAAACTGGAAAATCAAAAATCAAAAGAAATCAAATGAGGTTCATACCTGACGACCTCGACCACCGACGAGTGCCTCGATGGCGGTAGCTCGTAGTCGGTTGGTCACCCTCCATAGCGCCACAAACCGGGACGGCGCAACCTGCATTTCAAAAGAAATTCTCAGCAAATTGAACAAACTCAATCAAGCGTGTTCCTACACGAAAGTCATATAAGCTAGAGGCTCACCCTCCGAATCAGATGCTGCCAGTCGTCTAGGCCAGCATCCGTCACAGCTACGTCAAAGTCACGCAGCTCGGAGATCGTCGTCCTCCCGGTCGCGTCAGTGTACTCAAGAGTCTCGGGGTACACTGGGGGCTCGATGCCCGCCGCCTCGACCTCCTGCAAGGACAAATAACTCTCATTAATCGATGATCTTTCATCGTAATTCTCAAAATCAAATCAAGGAAATATAAAAGATACTCACCACTACTGGCCAGTACGCCAACCTCCCGTAAAGGAACGCCGAGTAATCCTCGCCGGGGAGAAGAATATCGTCGCCACTGGCACCAGCCAGGTCCGCATCCCTCTCAGCCTCAGTAGGTTCCCTAAACATCATCCTGGGAGGATCAACGGGAACCGTCAACGCATCCCGAGAGCACTGACGAGCCAAACGCTCGCCCAGATACCACACAGGACCCATCGACGTCCACAACAGCAGCCGACTCGGGCTCCTAGGTCGAAGGACCTCAGCGACAAAAGGAGGCGCTCCAGCGTACTCCGCCCAAGGTCTGGGCACCCACTGCGACAAGACAAGGCAAAGATCATTCCTATGATCAATTGAAAGACAATATAAGAAGCAAGTGTATATAGATGAGATACTCACGCTGCTCAGCTGAAGGGCGTTCACGTCCCGCCGATAGACATTGTGAGAAGAACGCTTGCTCTTCGTCCGGCACATCACCCAATCCCTCACCACGGGATATGCCTTCTCCAGCGGCTCCGTCCTCTTCGGCGCGAGACTCGGGAAGTAGGAGTACACCCATGCCTGTAAAGCAGAATAATCAATAACGATCCTTCGTAATTCGATAAAGAAAGGAATTTACTATTGGTCTAAAGGAAGGTTCATACCTCCAACAGTAGTCCAGGTCCGACAACACCTGGAGAAGTCCCCTTCTCCATCAACTCCGGACGAACCATGGCCCTCATGAAGCGGATGAGGACCGCAAAACCAAGAAGTGACCCGGTCCCCAACGTCCTAGGGAACTCGGTCGAAAGAAAGGGAAGAAGCTTCGTCGACAAATTTCTCGCCCTTGTCTCCGAGGTAAATCGAAGACAGAAACCACCAAAGCCACAGGCGAGCCCTCTGCTCAGCTGTGCAGGGAGGAGGAGCCGTCTCCCTCCCATCGATCGTCACCAGCGCCGGGGTCTTCCCCGCAAAGTAGTCTCGAACGTAAGTACTGGGTACCAAACCCGGCACTGCAACAGCCTTCGGCGACAAGTTCCAGCCGATCAATCTCCTCGCCTCGGCCGAGTCCGCCCTCATGGCAGTCTCCGGCCACACCATCTCCTCGGTCCCACACGGCAGACCAGAAATCATGCCGTAATCCTCCAGAGTAACTCCCACCTCACCGAAAGGCAGGTGAAACGTGGAAGTCGTATCCCAGAATCGGTCCAGGAAAGCACGAACCAGGCTAAGGTTAGCTCGCAACTTCCTCTTCACGATATCCCTCCAGACCTGAACCAGAGGACCGAACGCTCCACGCTCGATCATGGCCCTCTCCTCCGCCGACAGCCGCTCGTAGTGCTCCATCGCTGTCGTGTAACCCGAGAACGACCTGATGTTCCCGGCCTCCTATAATGATTTGAAACAAAGCTATCTTTAGTTTTGAATGAAATGTGAAAGAAATTTGGACGAAAAGAATGAAAGAGGATGGATAATGAGTAGTGAATTCCTATTTACCAAGCTCTTCACCGTCCTATAGGACAAGTGACCCTCTGCAGCCCACACGAGATGCCTACTCTCCCAGGTCTCGGCCCACGCAGGAGCTCCCCTCGGTTGACGACCTCTTCGCCCAACGTTGGCTCGTCTCGGGATCTCCTCCTCCTCGACGGCCACCTCCTCATGAAACTCAGCAGCCATCACCGCAGCGGTGAAGGCTTGCTCTAAAGCCTCCTCGACAGTAGTGGCGTCTATCTCCATGGGAGTCCTCCCAGAAGTAGAAGCATCATCACCTGCAACATTAAAGTAAATTCAGGCCGCGTCACATGACGACAAGCCTTTGTTAAGGAGTTTTCGAGCCTTCAAAGCCCTGGAAACACCCCTTTCCGGCCATCTTTGGCCATATTCCCGCCAACCCGATCACTCATGTGATAAATTGGGTCAAAACAAGTCCAAGCCGAAGCCTAGTTCCGGATTCAAGTCGAAAATTCGGCAGCATTTCGCTATAACGGCGATTATGCCCTAGGAAGGTGTCCTGAAAAAGTTGTTACAAACCAAAATTCCGAGATGGTAGGAAGTTTACCCATCATTCAAGGATTCCAAATATCAAATATCATCGCAAATGGGCAATCCTAAGGCTATTTTCGAAGCAATTTACGGTTCAGCTGTAAAACCGTCTCAAATTTCGCTCAAGAGCTCAAAACTCGACGAAAATTCGAAGCAAACACATGGTTATGTTCCTCACATTGCCTACTATCCGTTTCTAACATCAATTTAGCATGACAAATCCATTTGGGGGAAAAGCCCCAAATTTTCGATCAAAAGGGTCGAAAACCCTAAATCTCGCGGCTCAAAATTCAACAAATGAAGGTGATTAATGCAAGATTGGAACACATACCTCGGTTAGTCATGTTTAATGCAAGATTTTGGATCAAACCTCGACGGAAATGGTGAAGATTTGAGAGAGAAATTGCAAGAATTATGTTTCGAAATAATGAAATACAATCCGTCTGATTTCGCGTTTTTACGCAGAAAAGCCAATTTGGGGAAAAGACGCAGCAGGTGCTGCGCCTCTTCCAAGAGACGCAGCTCTTGCTGCGCCTCTTCCTTGTGTTCCCTCCATACGAATTTTCAAAAATTCGTTATGAGTTCGTTATTTGTGGGCCCATCTTTGGTGCGCCTCTTCCTCAACGCTATTACATTCTTTTGGTCCGTTTCGATGATTTTCTTCGTTCCGGCCCGCATTTTATCCAACGCAGTAGTATTTCACAGTATTGGTCAAATCCTTTTATCCAGCGCAGTAGTATTTTGCAGTACTGCTCACTCAAGATTTCCCCCACGACGATCAAGATGTTCCTAGTCGTCAATATATTCCCCAGTAAGAGTTCGCTTGAGACCGACGCAAGCAGATTCAACCTCTAGTTTCGTTAGAGTTCGCTTGAGACCGACGCAAGCAGATTCAACCTCAAGTTTCGCCAGAGTTCGCTTAAGACCGACGCAAGCAGATTCAACCTCAAGTTTCGCCAGAGTTCGCTTGAGACCGACGCAAGCGGATTCCCCAGCAGTTTCTACCGACGTCCTGCTGCTCTCAATATTTCTTGTTTCCCCGCGAAGTTCGATTTGATCTCAGGTATGGTCTCTTCTTATGGCTGGCGAGCTTCCTTACATAGTCTAATGGACTTTAAACGACCCTCCCCGATAGTCGACAGACTCTAAAATGTTCCCGACGACAGGTCCTTGGTTCAGACCCCTTGAGCCGCCTCGCGTCGCCATAGTCGTCAGGTTGTAATCTTCGATTGACCTGATGGCTATACTTTGACTTTCGCCTTGTCCAAGCCTCAGTCAAAGTGGGGGCTCTATAGATACCTCATTTCTGCACCCCTCGCAAACCACCCGGTGATGATTGGGCCGCATGTTTGATTCGCGGAACGATTTGTGACAGTTCGTAAGATTATCGTCAAGTTATTGCTCAAATATTAATGTCGACCTCTTATTTGTCATCTACGCGTCGATACGGTCGTTTTGGCAGTAATTAGAGTACATTCGGAGTCCGGGTCAAAAACCGTCTCCATTTTCTCGATAATCAATCATTAAATCCCGAGTCGGAATGTTCTGGAATGTTCCGGATATTTCTATTCCATATTTTACAAAGTTTTATCTTTTGGCAAATAATATCCCGTAATATTCATATTAAATATTAAGGAAAATCGGATTATTTCCGTCCTACCATAACTAAAACACGGAAATCTTTCTTCAAATAGGGAGAAACCTCCGGGAATAGACGCAAGCAGTCTTTGCGCCTCTTCCAAGAGACGCAGTGGGCTGCTGCGCCTCTTCCCAGCCCTTCTCTCGCATGTTCCACGTATCTTTTTCATATCTTTCCGAGATTCACTTCCAAAGAGTCTCCGAAACCCTATTCCTTCACGTGATTAGTATAAATAGGAGCCTTCGCTCCTCATATTTCTCACGCGAGTGTCCGCCCTTCTCTTCTCCCTTTGCATTCTAGACTTTGTTCTTACTAATTGGCGCCTACGTGCTTGAACATTCGACCACGTAAGCTCGGATCCTTCCGGGTACCAGCCTCTCCGTTTGCATGACCGACCAATTTGACCAACTACACAATAATCAATCTAATTAATCAATTTGTTTCAATCGTTTTCCTCTTACGAGGGCACTTTCTTTGCATTCGCATCGAGCATCACTAATCGATATCTTAGTCCTTCTCGTTTCGTCAACATGTAAGTCTGAGGGTGTATAATCCTTGTTTATTTATTGTACTTTTATTTATTGTAATCAATTGTAAGATTTACGTCGAAAACACCTCTTAAAACCGATTTCTAAAACCATCTTTAAAAACCTTTTTTACGGATTTCCAGTAGACAGACGAAGAGAAAGGACGCAGCAACTGCTGCGCCTCTTCGAAGGAGCGCAGTTCCTGCTGCGCCTCTTCGTGAGGCTGCCGCAGTTCCTGCTTCCTTTCTTCTTCCTCGTCCTCTGTAATTCCGTCTTTTGTTTTTGTTTCATTCGTTTGTTAATTCGTCATAATATTCATATGTATATTAATTAATCATTCATTCACATGTTTAATTCATAATTCATCCGACTTAAATCCCAAGTAATTCATATTTGCGGGTTTTCGTCATTCAATTCAAACCCGGGTTTTAGAGATTCAATTCGTTCATATTGAGTTTCTGGAATTCGTCATTGATATATTTTCATCTGTTTATTCACATGTTCATCATTAATTTGTTGTTAATTCATCATGTTTAGTCTAGTTAATTATTTCAATAGAGGACTCATTAATATTTTCATCGTAATTTCATGTAAATAATCCGTTTCCGATTCATCCTATCCATGTTTACTGTTTTTATGACCCATTCATATGTTAAATAACATGTTAATCACTTTCATCCGAGTACATAATTTAATCCATCCTTAAAATCACCAATTAACATTAACGGCTTGCAATTATGGCTTCACAGCCAGAACTGAGCCAAGGAACAGACGCAGCGTCTGCTGCGCCTATTCCAAAAGACGAGCTGCGCCTGTTCCTGGCTGAGTTCTGTCCCTGAACTCCGTTTCTGCTTTGACTTAGTTTAATTAGCTTACGTAATTAACTAACTAATATCCGTATTATCACGCTAATTCCTGTTCGTTGATTTATTTTTATTCTTTTATTCTCTTTTCTCAAATCATCCGTTTTAAAGGTATTTTCGACATAAATCGCCTAATCCGTTGTAATTATTGTAATTTTCATTATTGTAATTTATAATTATTGTATTTATTGTTTGTATGCTTTCACATGTAATTGAGCATTAAATCCGACTTCGACCAAATTGTATGCCTAATTAATTGTTCACCGACTTAGTCTAATTCTCACATGCTAGGATTAAAACTTGGATGTTGCATTGCATGCATATAACCGACGATATATCAAGTACGAATAACTTCCCTAATCATTAGTAGAGGCCGCTATCGAGGCGGGCGGGATTAGGTGTTCGATCAAAAGAGCTTCCTAATACGTACCCTCACCCCTTACTCCAGATCTCCGTGAGCACCCGTGTTCATTGGCATCCACGAGAGTCATTCTAGGCATAGAATGCTAAGGGTAACGATTGCTTAGTGTTCATGTCACTACTTTGTGTCTTGACATGACACTAGGTATTCGAACGGTTCCAATTTCCCATAAAAATTGGTGGCGACTCCATACAAAATGCAAACGCTTGTTTTCGCTCCTCACCAAGCGCCCCCGTGGGCGGCCAGCTGTCCACACATACCGGCTGACAGACATGGAGGGTGTTCCTCTAATGAGCCATTGGAACACAGACAACCTAAGGAAATACTTCGTATAGCGGCGGAGGTGTCCGAAACCGTTGTGGGCACCCCAATGCATGATTTTACCTTATGAAGAATGATCCAAGTTTTCCATCAAAATACTTGTCCCCTCCATAGTCATGCCAACGCAGACGCCACGGCCAAACCCGGGCAGTCACTACAAGTGCAGTTGATACTCGCGAAAGCGACCAACATGCTTAGGAACGTATAAGTACAGTTGAGACGCAAATCTAGCCGCCTCGGCCAACCGAAGGACTGGTAGAGGAAGCGATCAATATGTCTACAGATACGAACGCTGTCGCGCCGTAACCTCGATTGCCTCGGCCAAAGCCGGGAGTGACGGGGACACAACGACCGATACGCTAATAGGAACGTATAAGTACAGTTGAGACGCAATTCTAGTCGCCCCGGCCAATCCGGGAGTGGCAGAGGAAGTGATCAATATGTCTACAGATACGAACGCTGTCGAGCCGTAACCTTGTTTTACCTCGGCCAAAGCCGGGGGCGACGGGGACACAACGACCGATACGCTAACATGTTCACAACGGCGGTTGGGAAGCGCAAATCTGACCGCCTTGGGTGGTGGAGGAAGCGACCGACATGCCAACATGTTGACAAACGTTTAAGTACAGTTGAGACGCGCCTTCTAACTGCCTCGGCCAAGCCGAAAGTAAAAACGAAAAATAGCGCTCAATATGTTGAAACGTAAGAAGACAACTGGATGGAGGCAAAATAAACAAACTTTATTGAAAAATGTTTACAGGTGAGGCAAAACAAAGTCGACGGCCGTCCCCATAGGGATAGCCTAAACACAACCTACCAAAGTTTAACAAAAAAACAAAAGGTACAACAAAAGATTACAACATAAGACTTGAAGCGCCAAAAGGATGGCAGGGAGGAAAGGCTCAAAAGTTGGCCCCCGAACAGCTGAAGCTGTCCGAAATGCCAGGTGAATCAGGTGACGACCGCCCGTCTCCCTATGCCTGTTTCTGCTCGCCATCGGCAGCAGTAGCAGCATCACCATCAGTGGGCGGCCCAGAAGCTTCACCTGCCTTTGCCCTCTCAGCCTCCTCCCTGGCCTCCTTCACCTTAGCATCCCGGGCCGCCTTCTCCGCAGCTTCCCGAGCAACCTTCGCCGCCTTCGCCTCTTCATCAGCCTTGGCCTCCGCATCAGCCGCCTTCTCATCAAGAAGCCGGTCAAAATCTTGCCACGGGAAGGAGCCTTCAGGAAAGAGCTCTTTAATTACATCCCTGGTAGCATCTTCAGCCTGGTCCCGGTACTGGGCACACATGCCAGGGATGATGACGGTTTTAAGCGTCTCAATATCCTTCTCCCTCTGAGCAAGGATAGCCTTGGTGTTCCTATGCTCCTTCGCCTCAGCCGAATGCAGAGTCTTCCACCTCTCCTTCTGCTCAACCACGACCTTATAGCCGCCCTCGAATTTGTCCTTCTCCTCCAGCAGCTTAGCAGCGTCAGCCTCCGCAGCCTCAACCTTGGCTCTCTCGGCTAGGACCGCCTTTTCAGCGTCCTCCCTAAGCTTTCGCTCAGCGAGGAGGTCCTTCATGGCGGCCTCCCTCGACCTCTCGGCCTCCTTCTTAGCAGCGGCAAGTTCGAGCCTAAGCCGTTCAAGCGCAGGGGCAGCTCGAGCCATGACCTTTTCTTGCTCTATAATGTGAGCGCCGGCTAGTTCGGTCCACTTCGCCAGCCTCTTGGACAACCTTGCGCCTTACGCCACAAGCTGAGCAGGGGAAACCTTCTGGGATGAAGAGTCGACGGTGACATTTTGATCGCCCGTCTGCACAGGCCGCTTCTCCAATTGCTGTTCGATGGGACCGAAGCAATGGCGACGGTTGATCTACAAAAAATTCGGACAAAGCATCCATGTCAACATTCATTGACATGTCAGAGAGCCTGTCATCAGGAATGCCCAAAGAACCTGCTAAATCCGAGCCATGGGTTAGATCCGTACCGGTCCTGGCCTTCTTAGACAGAGGGCCGACTGGCCCCTTTTCTTTCCCGGGCTCGGTAACAGCGGCAGCGGCAGGCGTTGCCTCTTTTCTCTTATTTGAAGGAGGAGCCTCCACAACGGTGACCTCCTCTTCAACATCGACGACCACCGTCTCCTTTTGGACTGCGGGGATTGAAGTTTGAGCTGGAGTTGACGCCGTTGCCGCCGTAGACGTTGTCTTTGGTCTCCGGCGCGGTACGTTACCAGCAATCTGCGCTTGAGCCGCCGCCACATCCAGTGCCTTCAACTGCTGCTCCATAAGTTCGTGAGGGGCCGGTCTGCGATCACGTGGCGCGGCCTTAGGATGCAGCTCAACGACTCTCCCGTTCTCGTCAAGTCCCAACCTCTTGAGGACGGAGACAGGGAGTTTCAGGCCAAATCGGTCTGCAAAAGAAACGAAGCAGGAGTTAAGCAAAATAAATAAACCAAGGTTCAAATACAGAAACATAAAAAGCAAAGATGGGCCTCATACCGACCCCACTCACCCTGTCTGAGGGCCGGTACGAGGCCGAATGGCAAAGCGGCTCATCCTGAAGAACGATCTGCGTCGGGAGCATCCATCCCTTCGGCGTGCCATCCTTCTCAGCCTCAAACAGCCTCATTGCCCGCGTTTCGTCCTCATTAAGATAGACCTTCAAGGCGTCCATCTTAAGCTTATTCCGGGAGACATATCTATCATGCTCCCCCTTACTCTCGCACCGCAAATTGACGCGGCTCTGGAAGGACCGGGGCAGTGGATAATCCTCCGGAACCTCGACGTATACCCACCGCCCCTTCCAGTCCTTGCAAGATGACAACTTGGAAACGGTAACGTAACCCGGCTCCGTCTGCACGCTGTACCACCCCGTGCCACCTAGGGTGGTCTGCCGAAGATGATGAAGCCGGCGGAACAGGTTAACCGTTGGGGCCTCCCCCTTAAAAAGACAAAGCCACACGAAGCCGATAATCGTCCTGATGGCCAACGGATGCAGTTGTGCCACGACAACGTTCATGGCTTTAATTATGGCAGCAACGTGTACATTAAGAGGAAACCGGAGCCCATACTCCAGGTGTCTGATGTACACGCCGATACAACCCTCGGGAGGGCAACATACCGCCTGACCATCCTCAGGGATAACAATTTTATACCCCCCGCCGAAGGAGTAATGATCTTCAAAAAGGTCAGGACCGGAACAACTAGCGAACTTATTCGTCCAAGCACGATCGGGATTGATCGAACATGCGTCGCCGTGATCCAAGAGGTGCGGCCTCTTCGAATCAGATTGAGTCGCCTCATCATCATCATCATCATCATCAAAACCCTCCAAAAATTTTGGATCAATCTCAGGAGAAGGCGACTTAGGCCCCCCAAACCCTATCGGGGTGACAACCAGTGGCTCCTCTTCATAAGGATGCGACGGTTCGCCCCCCGGCGCAGAGGTACTGGGTTGAGCATCAGCAGAAGACATGGTGACAACAATTACTTACCAAATAAAAGAGTTGGAAAAAATTTGTTTGTTTACTTTGGAAGAAAATGTTACGCCGAGTAACGCTTTGAAGACTAGAGAGAAATTTCTTCTAAAAAACTAAGAGAGAGGAAATTTTTTGAGAAAATGAAGTTTGATGGCCAAAAAACGGGGCACACTGCTCTATTTATAGAGCAAAGCCCATGAAGCGGACCAATCAGAGCAAAGCCCATGAAACGTCCACCAATCAATGCCAAGCCACGTGTCAAGCATGCAGCCACGGAATGTCAATCGACATAACAGTTACCAATCTTCTTTAACACGCCCCTTGGTATTTACTTGCCAACGGCCTGCTGATCAACCAAGCTTGGCGGCACCGGCCGGGGGCAATCAAAAGCACACGGCACTCTCAACCTTGGTCTCGGCCAGCGCCTTTTTCTTTTCCACATTGGATGTCCATTACACAACCATGTGGAGGGGGGATATGGTACGGCCTGAACAGAACCAAGCCGAAGAAGAAGAAGCCGATGGAGAAGTTCAACATGCGCAGAATATACGCTCAACACTCATCGAAGGTCCATACCACGGCATAGACTACGTTGGGGGCAAATTGATCGGGCATATTCTGCACCCGTTGACCGAGTCAACATTTTGAGCAAGGTCAAAGCCAAAAGACAGCAAGTCAACATATTGACCCTAACAAGACGACACTTTGTCGGCTGCCACATTGGTCTCGGCTAGGCAACTAGCCAGCCGAGAAGCATATCCGCGTACTCATATCCAGTCCCCTCGGCATGGAGTCAACCAGGCCAGCCGGCCTGCCATGGGTCCCTCGGCCGAGGGTAGAACAGTCTTTCCACCTGCTAGCCACTTGGCGACTACGTGACAAAAGGTGAAAGTCTATAAATACTCCTCAATTCTCATTGAGAAAAGGATCCGAAAACTATCCTAAAACTCACTAATAATCTGGTATAAACTCCTTTATCTCTCTACAATATACTTTGCCAAGTAACATACAACTTATCTCTTTAAGTTTACTGACTTGAGCGTCGGAGTGAGTATGTTCGGCCCCAAGCCGAGCCCTCAGTTTGTTCATCTTAAACAGGAAAGAGTGAAAAGGAAGAGCCAAGCAACGACATCATTCCACAAGCTTACGTGGTCATAAAACACTGCTCCGAAATCATACACGGAACATTATTAGTGTCATTGATGAGACAAAAACACAATTCTAGAAATTGGTATAAAGTTTGACTCTATCTGGTCTTAGTTAATCCGTTTTAATACTACACAAATTCTTATTTCAGACCGCCATATCCGTCTGAAATGGTCAGACGGTTACCATTTCCTCTCACAAAAAACTCATTTAGGGTGTGAGTGGGAAAGCACATGCGGGTGTCCCACCACCCATGTGCTTCTCACTTGTGAGATGTCTTATTGCGGTCTGAAATAAAGCGGTCTGAAACAAGACGGACTGTTAATCCTAAAATAGATTTAGTAGAGAATACTCCGTAGTAGATAGATTAATATATATATACTAGTATTGGTGCCCGGTTTCGCCCGGGCTACATCTACCTACCATTAATTTTTTTTCATTAAATAGAATTACTTAAAGTTTTATAACCCATAATTTATCATTAATATATTTTTCTATGATTTTGAGACAATTCACTACTCCTGCTATTAATATTTTACTCTTATTAATGAAACAATAGTAATAACATTTCACTACTTGCTCGTAATCATTGTTACTTTCACTACTCCAGCCGTAATTATTATTATTTTCACTACTGCCGCATTAATATTGATAATTTCACCACTCCCGCCGTAATTATTGTTACTTTCACTATTACCACATTAATATTGATTATTTCACTACTCCCGTTGTTTCTACCACTTTCACTAATCTCGCTGATAATATTGTTACTTTTAATATTCAAATGAGTGATTACTATCATATAACTATATCCAATGTTACTACAATTCTTTTCTTTACTGACGAAATTTCTTTTACTACTTAGGCATGCAATTTTAAGAGAATTATGCATTAAATCAAATCGAAAGAATTATGCAATATTATATATTATGGAATCTAACTTGAATTATTTATAACCTACTTATTATATTTTTTTATGTTAAATAATTAACATCTATGCATCTAATAAACTATAAAGTTTAATAAAATTGCATAGATTTTAAATTTAATACATAATTTTATGATGATAATAATTAATACCATAAGTGTGCATGTTTATACAAATTAATTATTTTATTTTAAGGAAATTGACCATCTTCTAGTCTTCTATAAATATTTAGGAAAATTACCAAGCATCTTCTTTCTTTTAGTCTCCTTGAAATTGATCATCTTAATTAATTATTTTATTTTAAAAAAATTGACCTTAATTAATTATTTTATTTTAAGGAAATTGACCATGTTTTAGTCTCTTACAAATGTTTAGGAAAATTATCAAGCTTCTATATAATTTAATTTTAACTCAAACTATATAATATTTGCATTGTGATCCCTTAATCAGGTCCATCACACGGTGCCATTGATTTAAAACTATATAGTATAATTAATTTGTATAACTTTTTTAATTACATTGAAGTCCCTTGGTTTCTGGATTTAATATATAGTATTGATGTATATATATTATTTTTTTTTGTAAGAAAATTATCTTCATTTTATTTATCATTTTATCCATTTAGATAGATTAATATATTAGGAAAGATATTATTATGACTCTGCAAATGTCGAGAAAAAAGAACATACATCGGATGATAGTGGCTATCGTGCGTCATGACTGAATTATATAGTGCACTGGTACCAAAAATGATAGTGGCAAAGGGCGGTGGATGAGGGTGATGGGGGAGTGACAGTGGACAGTGGTGGTGGAGGTGGGTGTCTTGAGAGATTAGGTATTTTAGGGTAATGAGAGTATATGTGGACTGACTGACGAGGGAAGGTATTTTAGGGCGATGCTGCTGCCTTTTCAAGACAAAATGCCTCATATGTCATTTGTGAGGCGTTTTTTTTAGATAAACCCGCTTAAAATTTGTTGTGTTTTGAAAAAAAAAAATAAAAAATCGAGTTTGTATTTGCTGTGGTTGAGATAAAACACCTTAAATAGGGCGCCGCAATTTAATGGTTTTGTACCTCTGGCTACAATTTCTTCTATGGTTTGGACCTCCGAACATTCATCACTTGTCAAGTCCCTGTAGAAGGCTTTTTTCTAATATGATACGATAATGAACTTGCTTGTATAAAAATATTCAATGTTACCCTATTGTCTTTTATTATGGGAAATGTAGTTATTTACTCCCTCCGTCCCGGTTAATTGTTGTCTTTTGGTTTTGGCACAAAGACCAAGGAAAGAGGAAGGGGCCAATTCCTAGGTTACAAGTGGAACAAATTAAGTATGAATGACCAAATTGTTCATCAAGTTCCTTCTTAAAATAGAAAGGACAACAAATGATTGAGACACCCTAATATGGAAAAGGATAACAAATGACCGGGACAGAGGGAGTATTTATTTATTATTTTTGACAAGTGATAGTTTTTTAGTCATATTTTTGACAAGTGATAGTTTTTGAGTCACAAATGAATATATTACGGGAAAATGGGAACTTGTGACGAAATAATGCCGTCACAAATAAAAATTTGGGTAAAATTGTATACCTCGTCCTGGAGAATTATTTTATCTTGATCAAAAAGATAGAACCAAGTACTGGAGAAATGTCAGAGAAATCGACAAAGTAAATAAATAAAACAACAAATGGCCTTTAGATTTTTATTCAAGATTTTGATGATGATATCGTACATAAAACAGAAAGAACACAACACAAGACATTTGCAAAGGTTAAGACCCATGCATGAAGACGATAAAGTAAATAAACATGTAAACTGGTACGTTCGTTGCATCAAGATCTTCTCCACCACGATTAATCTAAAGTCCGAAAGTACAATACGAGTGACTACACAGGGACAGAAGCATCATTTCGGGCCGCGGGTTAAGATTTACGAGTATTTGACCCTCAAAAACTGGGTCGGGACGGGTTTAAGGGCCAGTTCACGTTTTGACAATCTACTACTCGACCATGATTATTACTACTTACTATTTCAATTGGTCAAGTCAAGAAGCTCTCGATTATGTGGCTAAATTGGTGAGTGATTTGGTAATAAACTGTATAACGACTTATCCGATAGGGTTGTTAATAAAGAACGTTTAATTACTTTCATATTAAATGGAGTATATAATTGATGGTTTACTAATCTTTGTTGGTCATACCTATTATTGACACTTATTTAAGTTGATTTGTTATGTTTTAATGTCATCCTATATTTGTTATGTTATATACACCAATATATAAGATGTAGTTTCAATATAACCATTTTTTAAATACGTCTTATATATAGGTATGAATTTACTAATTGCAAATGAATTATGATACTCATTGAAATATTAAATACTAGTATAAATCCCGCGCAAATGCGCGGTTTTTTAGATAAGAATATTACAGAATTTAATAATTATACTATTGATATTTAACTCCATTTGAAATTTAATTATAAAATTTACTATTAGTAATTTTGTATTAAGAGCTAGAAAAGAGATTGTCCAACACTTTTACTCCGTATAAGATTGTCGATTTTACTAAAATTATTTTATTAACTCTGTTTTAAGAAAACATTGTTTTTAATTATATCACTATATCCACTAAAGGTGTTATATAAAGAATTAAAAAAAAGTAACCAAAATTAAAGTTTTCATATATAATATGGAGCAAAGATGGATATTAAGTTAAAGTGTAAAAAAATATATCATAAGTTTTTCTTTTTAGAAGTAATAACAATTTATGAATACTCTCAATCCGTAGTACGTTTGTATCAAAAGATAGAATAATAGAATTAATTAGAAAATGTTTCATAAAAAAAAGTTCTTGGTCATAATATTTAGTTTTAAAAATAATAATAGTAAAATATTTATATCACGTTGTACATATAATTAGTGCAATTTCATGTATGTAACAAAATAAGAATATCCCGTTAATATGTCTATGCAAAAGTTAAAAGAATATTATCCTCTTTTTTAAATGGTATAGAATTATTTATTGTATAAAATTAATTAATATGGTCCAGTTGTAGATATGCTATTATGAAACCCATTTATAGCTTAAGTCGAAATTAATCAGGATGGTCCAGTTGTAAATATGATGTTATGAAGCCCATTTATAGCCTAATTCATTTACACGGGAAAACTTTAGAGATCTCTTATTCTTTTAGTTTAAGGGGGATGACTTTGCTTAAAGAGTAAATATTACTCCCTCCTAGTCACTATAATGTTCCCTCTTTCCCGAAACGGATTATTCAACTAATGTTCCCCTTTCTATTTTTAGTAACTTTTACTCTTATTTTATTCATTCCTCTCTCATATCACCAAACCCCACAACTCTTTTACTCTAATTTTATTACTTTCCTTTATATTTTGACCCCACAATTCTTTAGTTAACTACTAATAATTCATCTCTCTCTCCTATCACGAACCCCACACAACTCTTTTACTCATATTTTAATACTTTTCCTTAAGTATTGTGCCTATATCAAATGGGAACAATATAGTGACTGTGAGGGAGTATTATTTATATATTTTATTGATAACAATGGTTAAAAAACAAACCCGTGCAATTTGCACGGGTTTAAAATTAGTATCATATAATTTGATGTCTATTATTAGTAAAAAAAGACTGATGTCAAATCATATTTTTTTTTTGTGGTAGTGTTTAATTTGCATGGGGTGGTATCATAATATGGAGTCCATTTTTGAAATAATGGTCAAAAATAAAATATTTGTCGTTTTGGGTCGGTTTTGAAAATATTTGTCAAAATGATGTCCACGTAGGCTCGGGATTTCTAGACCTGAAACACGCCACTACTAATGGCGTGTTTTGTGAAGGAAACACGCCATTAGTAGTGGCGTGTCTTTACAACAATTTTTTTCCCCAACTGATTGAACTTTAGAAAAAAAAAAAAAAAAAAATTACATAAGACACTTTAGAAAAAAAAAAAAAAAAATTTACATAAGACACGCAATTAGGGGTGGCGTGTTTCCCCTCCGAAACCCGTCATTCCTAATGGCGTGTTTGTTTTAGTCCATTTTTTAATGAAGTTTCTTTCCGTACTCATTATAAACACGTCATTGATAGTGGCGTGTTTTAGGTCCAGAAATCCCGAGCCTACGTGGACACCATTTTGACAAATATTTTCAAAACCGACCCAAAATGACAAATATTTTATTTTTGGCCATTATTTCAAAAATGGATTCCATAATATGGCGGACTCGCCCATGTGATTTTTATTTTTTTATTGTTTTTTTATGCTGACCAAAGATAGAACAAGGAAAATGGGTTAAAGTAGACAACATACACAGAAATATAAAACCCACAACTGGCCTTTAGATTTTATTCAAGATCTTGATCATGATAACGACCTAACGTACATAAACTGAAAAAACAACACGCGTTATTTACAAACATGAGCAACATAGCTCAAGACCCATAAATTAAAGAACGACGTAAAAGGTACGAGTAGCATCAAGATCTTCTACACCGCGATTACTCTAAAAGGCCGAACACTACTAGTGAAAACGCTTGGATGCATGCTACACAGGGACAGAAGGATCATCCCCATCCACCGGCCCCTGAAAACACGACACGAGATATTCTGTTAGCTTGAATTTATAAATTATATACTTCATCTCAAGTCATTTGTTTAAATCTCGCAATAAAAAAGGGGTCAAATTGTTAATATTACATACTCGATGATAAACATATATATTGAAATTTGAAAGTAATTAATTCCTAAACCAAGTCGGGTTTCCGTCCTGCTTGCTAAACTTTCCTCACATATATTTAACAGAATGCATGCATAGAATTGGCTTCAATGGAAAAGATACTAGCTTAGGGATCCGAGTAGTATAAGATGTAATGCTAATACCATACCTGAGAAGGTGGCACGACAGGGTATATCACTCCGGGCTTCAAATCGTATAGGGTTGAAATAGCAGCCATTTTGTGGTTGTTTTAATTATTGTACTCCTTAATTAAAATTCACTTATTGTTCTTCATTTAGAAAGGGTTTAATTAGGTTTGTCGTTTTCATAAACAAAATTAAAAAAAAAAACATTTTGCATTGAGACGTGTCTAATTCCAAAAGCATGTGTCAAACGATAATCACCTAGTGAATGCTGCTAAAACGTGCATGCATGCCAAGCAATTATGTAACTAATTAGGTTTGGTGTTCGGCTACGCCCGAACTACTTTTATTTACCATTTGAATTTTATTATCTATGAAATATGATTCGCTATATTTGGTTAACACATATATTTACAATTTATATCTTGAAATTATGATGAGAGGTGAAATTAATCAACAACTTATGAGACACGTTCACCTCTACCGCTGTTAATATTATTACTTTCACTACATCCCCTATTAATGTAACGCCCCCGAAAAGCAGACAGGGAGCTCAAAACAGCTCTTTTTATTAATAATAGATAGCAGCGGAAAAACAAGGGCGTCACCGCCGTATTCCCCTTCGGAGAATACAAGGCTTATACAAAAATAAAGATAAATACATTTGTTAAAGCTATAAACTAATAACTCTATTACATATTCATTCTATTAGGTCATTAATCCTATCTGAAATTCCTCACACTTGTCCTTCCCCGACACTTGTACCTGAAAAAGAATGAAAGTAACGGAATCAACCAACCACAGGCTGAGTATGACTTCGGTCACCTCCACCGGCTCTACTTACCTCCATTTTAATATTTCACTTCTTTCTGGCCGCATAAGTATAAAATAGGTCACATGAACACAGTCAAATAATTATTAAATAGACATGCACGACCTGTCATTTTATAATGCAATTGTTCCGGGTGTAATTCCAGAGCAAGTATTGTTACCACCCGTGGCTTGTAGAATGACGTCTTTGCTTGAATCCTCCTTGCGGTCTCCTGAAACGATGAACAAACTGAGGGCTCGGCTTTGGCCGAGCGTACTCACTCCGACGCCCAAGTCAGTCAACTTAGAGAGGTAAGTTGTTGCTTGGCTTAGAGTATGTATTGTAGAGGGATAAGGAAGATATTACCAGATGAATAGTGATTCTTAGGTTAAGATGTGTCTTTTCCTCAATGAAGGTTGAGGAGTATTTATAGACTTTCACCTTTTGTCACGTAGTGGCCAAGTGGCCAAGTGGCCAAGTGGCTAGCAGGTGGAAAGACCGTTCTACCCTCGGCTGATGGACCCATGGCAGGCCGACCGAGGGGTCTTGGATATGAGTACGCGGATGTGTGCCCCGGCTGGCTAGTTGCCAGGCCGGGACCCAAGTGACAGGCCGATGGGATGCATCGGCTAGGCTGTCTAAGTCGTTGACTTTGCTGTGGATATCTTTGACCTTGCTCAATATGTTGACTTGGTCAGCGGTGCAGAATATGCCCCATCAATTTGCCCTCAGCGTAGTCTATGCCGTGGTATGGGCTCCGATGTATGTTGAGCGTATATTCTGCGCAAGTAATTTCTGAAACTTTTTCCGTATCGGCTTCTTCTACCTCGGCTTGGTTCTGCTTAGGCCGTACCATATATCCCCCCTCCACATGGATGTGTAAAGGGCATCCGATGTGGAAAAGAAAGTGACGCTGGCCGAGACCAGGGTTGAGAGTGCCGGTTGTTTTTGATTGCCCCCAGGCCGGTGCTTCCTAGCTTGGTTGATCATGTGGCCGGCGGATAGCAGATACTTAGGAATTTGTCGAGGAAGATGAATAGGCAAAGAGATATGAAGGGGCGTGTTGAAGACGCTTGGTCACTGCTGCATTGATTGACGTTCAACTGTTGCAACGAATGACATTCCGTGGTTGCATGTCTGACACGTGTCTGTTCGATGATTGGCTGACGCTTTATGGGCTGTGCCCTGATTGGTCCTTCTTCATGGGCTTTTCCCTATAAATAGGGCAGTTGTTCCGTGAATTTGGCCACCAATTTCATTTTCTCAAATTTTTCTCCAAAATCTTCGTCTCTCTAAACTTTCAAGGGCTTTCTTTTCTAATCTTCAAAGTCGTTACTCCGGCGAGTGTTTTTTTCTTCAAGGTAAACAAACAAATTTTCTTTTATTTTGTTAAGTAATTGTTGTGAACATGTCTTCTGCCGATGCCGGGACTAGCACTTCTGCGCCGGGGGGTTCCCCGTCGCGTCTTGATGAGGGGATACTAGATGCCATCCCGATAAGATTTGGGGGCCCTAGGTCTCCTTCTCCCGTACTTGATCCACCAATTTTGGAGGAGTGGGAGGATGAGGATGATTATGCTGATGATGTTGATGATGATGAGAGGGCTCCTTCTGATGGTGAGAGGCGGTCTATCCCGGATCATGGCGAGGCCTGTACGACTGGTCTCGACCGTGTCTGGACAAATAAATTCGCCAGCTGTTCCGGTGGGACTCTTTTCGGAGGTCATTTCTCCTTCGGCGAGGGGTACAAAATTGTTATCCCTGAAGAGGGTCAGGCGGTCTGCTGCCCTCCCCCGGGTCATATCGGCGTACATATCAGGCACCTGGAGTATGGGCTCCGGTTTCCTTTGAATGAACACGTCATTGCCATTATCAAAGCTATGAACCTCGCTGTGGCCCAACTGCATCCGTTGGCCATGAGGACGATAGTCAGCTTTGTGTGGATCTGTCTCTTTAGGGGGGAGATCCCAACGGTTAACTTATTCCGCCGCCTTCATCATCTTCGGCCGTCAATCGCCGGTAAAGTGGGATGGTACAGCGTGCAGACGGAGCCAGGCTATGTCTCCGTGTCTAAGCTTACTTCTTGCAAAGACTGGCAACGGCGATGGGTGTACGTCCAAGTGCCGGAGGACTACCCATTGCCTCGGTCTTTCCAGAGCCCTGTTTACTTACGGTGTGAGAACCGGGAAGAATATGAGAAATGTATCTCCCGGGGTAAGGTTAAGATGGACGCTTCGATGGTCCCTCTTACTGCGGATGAGAAGCGGGCGATGCAGCTGTTTGATGCCGAGAAGGGATGGCTGCCCCCGACTCAGATTATTCTGCAGGATGAGCTGCTTGGCCGCGTCGGCCTCATACCGGCCCTCAATCAGGGTGAGTGGGGTCGGTGTGAGGCCCATCTTCGCCTGTTATATTCCTGTTTTAGAGCTCTGTTTTGCTTCCTTTATGTAACTCTTGTTTGATTTCTTGCAGGCCGGTTTGGCCAGGATCTGTCTGAGAGAACCTTGAAGAGGTTAGGGCTTGATAAGGACGGGCAGGTTTTTCAACGGCATCCTACGGCAGACGCGCGTGATCGCAGACTGTCTCCCAACGAGCTGATGGATAAGCAGCTGAAGGCATTGGATCCGGAGGCGGCCCATGCACGGGTTCTCGGAGGCGTGCCGAAGAGAACAAGGAAGGCAGCGTCCAAGTTGTCGGCGACGTCAGTGCCAACTCCCTCTTCGACCCCAGCGGTCCAGAAGGATCATGTGGAGGTCATCGATATCACTGAGGGGGAGGTGACCATTGCCAAGGGCCCTTCTCCGAAGAAGAGAAAAGAGCCACCGTCTGCTTTCACCGTCGCCGGGGAGAAGGCTGCCCCAACCGGCCCTCCGACTAAGAGGGTCCAGACTGGTACGGATCTAACTTGCGGTTCAGATTTAGCTGGTTCGTTGGACATCCCCGATGACCGACTCTCTGATGTGTCGATGCATGTTGATGTGGATGCTCTGTGTAAATTTTTTGTAGATCCGCCGTCGGCAGGTGCCGTTCTCACTCAGCGGCAGTTGGAGAAGCAGCCTGAGAAGGCGGGTGATAAAAATGTCACCGTTGACTCCTCAGTTCAGAAGATTCCTCCCACCGAGCTCGTGGCGGAGGGTGAGAAAATATATAAGAGGCTGGCGAAGTGGACCCGTCTAGCCGGCTCCCACATCATGGAGCAGGAAAAGGCCATGGCCCAAGCTGGGCCGCTGATTGCAAAGCTTAAGCTCGATCTTTCCGCTGCGAAGGGGGAAGCCGGGAAGGCTAGGCTGGATCTCCTTGCTGCCAAGAAGCGTGTGGAGGAAGCTGAGAAGCTGCTAGTGGCCGAGAGGGCCAAAGTTGAGGATGCTGATGCTGCCACCGCCAAGTTGATGGAGGAGCGGGACAGGTATAAGGGCGCTCATGACGCCGTGGTTGCCAAGAGGGAAGAGTGGAATGGTCTGTATGATGCTCAGTCGGAGGCGCACAGGGCTATCCTTGCTCAAAAGGAGAAGGATATTGAGATGCTTCAAACTGAGCTTCTCCCTAAAATGTGCGCCGAATTCCGAGACCAGGCCGAGGAAGCGGCCAGGGAGGCAATCAAGAAGCTCTTCCCCGAAGGATCCTTCCCGTGGGATAAATTCGACCAGCTTCTGGACGAGATGGCCGATGCTGGGGAAACAGCGGCTGCAGAGAAAGCTGAGGCGGCGAAGGCGGCTCAGATAGCTGAGGCCAAGGCGGACTATGATGCGAAGGTGAAGGAGGATGAGAGGCTAAAGGTGCTTGAAAATGTCGAGCCTTCTCCTAAGCCGGCCACCGAAGATGCTGCTGCTACCGATGGAAGGCAGCAACAGGCATAGGGAGACGGGCGGTCGTCACCAGACTCACCCGGCGTCTCGGATAGCTTTAGCTGTTCGGGGGCCAACTATTGAGCCTTTCCTCCCTGCCATCTTTTGGCGCTTCAAGTGATATGTTTGTAATCTTTTTGCTTTTCTTTTGTTCTGTCTGTAAAACTCTTGGTAGGTTGTGTTTAGGCTTATCCCTATGGGGACGGCCGTCGTCTGTATTCTCTTTGTAATTAATTTCAATAACGTTCGTCTTATTGGCCTTTGGCCTAGCCGGGGCTTTGATTACAATCCTTCACTTGTCTTCTTGCGTTATTAATTGAGTGCCTTCGTTTTTACCTTCGGCATGACCGAGGCAGTTTGAATGCATATCTCAACTGTGTTTAACGTCTTTAGCGTATCGATCGGCGTATCCCCGTCGCTCTCGGCTTTGGCCGAGGTAATCGAGGTTGCGACTCGATAGCGTTCGTAACTGTGTAGGCATGTTGATCGCTAGATTTGCGTCTCAACTGCACTGAGTATACGTTTCTTCTAGCATATCGGTCGATGTGTCCCCGTCGCTCTCGGCCTTGGCCGAGGTAATCGGGGTTACGGCTCGATAGCGTTCGTAACTGTGTAGGCATGTTGATCGCTAGATTTGCGTCTCAACTGCACTGAGTATACGTTTCTTCTAGCGTATCGGTCGATGTGTCCCCGTCGCTCTCGGCCTAGGCCGAGGTAATCGGGGTTACGGCTCGATAACGTTCGTAACTGTGTAGGCATATTGATCGCTAGATTTGCGTCTCAACTGCACTGAGTATACGTTTCTTCTTCTTGGGATGACTGCCCGGTGGCAACCGTGGCGCTCACCTCGATATGACCACAGAGGGGATAAACACTTTGATGGAAAACTTGATGTTTCTTCATTAGATACAAACACGCGGTGGGGTGCCGACAATAGTTTTGGACACCTCCGCCGCTATATAAAGTACTTCCTTAAATTGTCAGTGTTCCAGTGGCTCATCAAGGGCACACCCTCAATGTCTGTCAGCCGGTATGTACCCGACCTCATCTCTTCAACCACTTTATAGGGACCTTCCCAGTTGGCCGTCAATTTGCCATGAATATTTCCTTTGTTGGTGGCGGCCGACTTTCTTAGGACTAGATCTCCTACTTTTAAGTCCCTTTTGTGGACTCTTCGGTTGTAGGCTTTTCTCATCCGGTTTTGGTATACTGCCAAATTGAGGCGCGCTGTATCTCGGCTTTCTTCGACCAGGTCTAGGGAAGCTTTCAGGCCTTCCTCATTTTCAACTGGGTTAAAGGTAGCCGTTCTGAATGTTGGCACCGTTGCTTCAATTGGTAGGACTGCTTCGGACCCATAGACTAAGTGGAAGGGGGTGTATCCCGTTGCTTATTTCTCCGTGGTCCGAAGGGACCACAGGACGCCGGGTAGTTCATCGGCCCACCTTCCCTTAAGGTCTTCAACTGTCTTCTTCAAACCGTTGAGGATTGTTTTATTGGCTGCCTCCGCCTGCCCGTTGCTCTGTGGGTGGCAGACGGAGGAGTATGCAAACTTGATGTCAAGCTCTTCTAACTAGTTCATTATCAGGTCACTCCAAAACTCTCGGCCGTGGTCGAATACAATGACTTGTGGTAACCCAAAACGAGTTATAACATTTTCCCAGATTACCTTTCTGACGGCCGCTGTGGTCTTTGCCGGTACTGCTACAGCTTCAACCCATTTGGTGAAGTAATCAACGGCGACGATCAAGAACTTTATTCCTCCGGAGGCCGTTGGAAATGGCCCTAGCATATCCATCCCCCACTGTGCGAAAGGGAGGGGACTAAGCACCGGTTGTAGGTCCCGGGAAGGAGCATGTATCACCGGAGCATGCATCTGACAGTTTGTGCATTTCTTGGTCTTCGTTCTGGAGTCTTCAAGCATGGTGGGCCAGAAGTACCCGGCTCGGAGAGCTTTGTGGGCTAGCGTTCTTGCCCCCATGTGGTGTCCACAGATGCCTTCATGGATCTCTGTCAGTATTAGCTCCGCGTCGGCTGGACCGACACACTTCAAGAGTGGTCTTATTACGGACCTTCTGTATAATTCTCCTTCAAACAACAAGTACCTGGCAGCGATCCTTCTTATCTTTTGAGACAGACTGCGGTTATCCGGCAACTCATTTGTGAGTTTGTATTTCATGATTGGAGTCATCCACGTCGTCTCGGCCTCGATGTTGCCCACCATGCAGAGCGTGTCAGTAATGCTTTTAGCAGTCCTGATATCCACTAGCACGGTTCGGCTGATGTTCTTGATGGTTGAACTGGCAAGTTTTGAGAGAGCGTCGGCTCGGTTGTTCTCGGACCTGGGGATGCACTGAATTTTGAAGAACTTTAATTTCGCTGTGTCTGTTTTCACCCTTTCCAGGTATCTTACCATCCCATCGTCTCGCGCCTCGAACTCTCCTCTGATTTGGTTAGTTACCAAGAGAGAGTCTGTTTTCAACACAATATGCTCTGCCCCGGCAGCTCTTGCTAGCTCGACTCCTGTTATCACCGCCTCGTATTCGGATTCGTTGTTTGAGGCCGGGAAGGTAAATTTCAAGGCGTACTCAAACTCGTCCCCGTTTGGGTTGATGATAAGTATGCCGGCGCCCGAGCTGTTCGTTGTGGAGGACCCGTCGGTGAATACTTCCCATACACCGGGGTGTACTTCTTCTTGATATGTGTATTCGGCCAGGAAGTCTGCAAGTGCCTGTCCCTTTATCGAGGGCCTCGGCTTGTATTGAATGCCGAAGCCGGATAGTTCTACCGCCCATTTGATAAGCCTACCAGATTGTTCGAATTTTTCTAATGCCTTCTCCAATGGTTGGTCGGTTAAGACCGTCACGGGATGCGCGTCGAAGTAGGGTTTCAGTTTCCTTGCGGCTACGACGACAGCAAAGGCTGCTTTCTCAATCAGCGGGTAATTTCTTTCGGCGGGTAATAATGTATGGCTGATAAAGTAGATTGGGTGTTTGCTTGTTGTCTTCTTCTCGACGATCACGGCATCGACCGTGGGCCGAGGTAATCGCTATGTATAGATATAGCGTCTCCCCAAAGATCGGCCAGGACGGGGTTGGCGGTGTCGAAGAAGGTGAGCTTTCGATTGCACGAAAGCCGTGCTCTGTTCCTCCCCCCAGCTGAAATCTTTATTCCCCTTCAATACTTTGAAGAAAGGGGTGCTCTTGTCGGCGGACCGAGAGATGAAACGGGCTAGAGCCGCCATCCTCCCGGTCAGTATCATGACCTCTTTTCGATTTCTTGGCTCCGGCAGGTCTAGGATGGCTCGGACTTTGTCTGGATTGGCATCAATTCCCCTGGCGCTGACAAGTACGCCGAGGAACTTACCTGCCCGGACACCGAAGTTGCACTTCATTGGGTTGAGCTTCATCTTGTATTTCCTTAGTGAACAAAATGTCTCGTGTAAATCGGCCAAGTGCTCGCTGTCAGACTTGCTTTTTACAATAGCATCGTCGACGTAAGCCTCGATGTTTCGCCCTTTTTGGTTTTGGAACACTTTGTCCACCAGTCTTGTGTACGTTGCACCGGCGTTCTTCAAACCAAACGGCATCATTTTGTACATGTATGTGCCGTTAGCAGTGATGAATGCGCATTTAGGCATGTCTTCCTCGGCCATGAATATTTGGTGATACCCCGAGAAGGCGTCCAACAGGCTCAGTATGGTGTAGCCTGCCGTGGCGTCAATTAAACTGTCTATCCGAGGCAAAGGATAACAATCTTTGGGGCATGCCTTATTGAGATTGGTAAAATCTACACACATTCTCCATGCCCCCGATGATTTCCTCACCATTACAACATTGGCCAACCACTCAGGATAAGTACAGGGCATGATGAAGCCCGCCGCTAGTAATTTATCTACCTCGGCTTTGATGGCCTCATCCTTCTCGGCTGAGGAGTTCCTCATTCTCTGCTTGACAGGGCGAGCGGTGGAGAGTACGTTCAGCTTGTGAACAATCACCTCCCGGCTCACGCCTGGCATCTCGGCCGCTGAGTAGGCGAAAACATCTTTATTCTTCCTCAGCAGGTCCAGGAGGTCGGCTCTGAATTTTGGTTCCAAGTTGACACCGACAGTTACGGTGCGGCCTGGGTCAATCTCTACCTCTTCGGTCTCTGCTCCTTCGACCATGCCGATGGTTCGGTCGTTTCCGGGCCTGGGGGTGTACTGTATCTGGAAGGATTTTAATTTTGAAGCGCCAGCTCTCACCCTCTCTAGATACTTTATCGTCCCATAGTCCCGAGCCTCGTACTCTCCTCTGATTTGGCTGGTCACTAAGAGTGAATCTGTTTTCACCATGACATGCTCCGCCCCGGCGGCTTTAGCTAGCTCAACTCCGGTTATCACCGCCTCGTACTTGGATTCATTGTTTGAGGCCAATGAGGTAAGCTTCAAGGCGTGCTCAAACACGTCTCCGTTTGGGCTGATAATAACGATGCCGGCCTTCGAGCTATTCGTCGTGGAAGGGCTGTTAGTGTAAACCTCCCATACGCCGGGATCTTTCTCGTTTTTCGAGACGAGCTTATGTGCCTCCCCCCGGTCCGAGACATATATCAATGTCAGAGCCCGAATGGACATCACAGCGTCGGCTTCGCTCAAAGTGGCCCGGCCAATGAGGACGTTGTAGGCAGACGAGCCGTCAATAACCACGAATTCAGACATAACATTCTTGGCCGCACTTCCCTCGCCGAACATTACTGGCAGTTTGATTGATCCCAGGGGTACCAGTAGGCCCCCCGGTAAAAACGTACAACGGTTTGGTGCAGGGGCTCAAGTCTTCAACCTTCAGACCGAGGCTGAGGAAGCATTCTCTGTACATAATGTTTGTGTAGGCGCCCGTGTCAATCAGGCATCTTTTCACTAAGTGGTTGGCTACGTCTAGGTGGACCACGAGTGGGTCGCTGTGAGGAGCGATGACTCCCTCGTAGTCTTTCTTCCCAATGGTCATATCGGGGATGTTGGAAGCGGGGGTTGCTGTGTTGGGCACAAAGTTGATGGCCTGATATAGTTCATTCAGGTGCCGTTTGTGCCCATGAGCGGACCCACCGTTCTCGTTGTCCCCGACGACGACATTGACTACTCTTACCCGTTCAAAAACGGATCTCTCTTTTGACCCGTCGGCATCTGTTTTTTGGCCTTTGGCAACGTATTTGTCGAGACTCCCTGTTCGGATTAGATCTTCAATGGCGTTTTTCAAATGCCGGCAGTCGTTTGTTAAGTGGCCGGTGTGGCCGTGGTACTCACAGTACTGGCTCGTGTCACCGTCACTCCTCGCCCTAGGGGGCCTTTCCCACTTTTGACCTTCGTTTTTGCTCAGGGCGAAGACCTCGGCGGCAGATACGACCAGGGGGGTGTGATCATTGTACTGCTTTCGATAGTACGGTGTCGAACTCCCCCCGGCGCCCGCCGAGTTCTGTTTCCTGGCGGACTTGTCAGGCCGTGACCTATTGTTATCACGGTGTCTTTCATCGGACCGTGACCCATTTTTGTCACGGCGTCCTTCATCCGGGTTGTCCTCCCGACGGCTCTCCGTTTCTGAGGGTTCGGCCTCGCTAGGGCCTACCCAGGTTTTGTGATAGTCCTCCACCTTAATGGCTTGATCAGCCAACTTTCTTGCGGCATCTAAGGTCAGGCCGCCGCACTTGATGAGCTCGTTTTTTGAGGCTCCCCTTGGGAGGCCTTTCATCAGTGCGAAGGCTGCCAATTCGGGATTAATCTCCCGAATCTGTTGAACCTTGGCGTCGAACCTCTTCACATAGCTTCGCAGAGACTCGCCGCCCTCCTGTCTGATAGCTAGGAGATCCGACGTCTCTACGGCTTTCCTCTTATTGCAAGAGTACTGGGCCAAGAAGGCGTCTCTTAGATCGGCGTAATAGTATACCGAGCCATCGGGTAGCCCCTTGTACCAACTTTGAGCCATCCCATGCAAGGTCGTTGGGAAGACTCGGCACCAGACCTCGTCGGGTTGCTCCCACACCGACATGTACGACTCGAAGGTTTCGGCGTGGTCGGTGGGGTCGCTATCCCCTTTGTATGTGAGCGCTGGCAACTTCAGCTTGGTTGGCACGGCGGTTTCAAGGACATAGGTACTGAGGGGCTGTCTGACCACATGTCGAACGACACGCGGCGATCGGCTCCTCGCATTCCTAGTCCGGCTTCTCTCCTCGTAGCGAGAAGGACTCCTCCTCCGACTCTGGTGAGTCGGGCTTCTTCTCCAACTCTGGCGAGTTGGGCTTCTTTCGCTCCTTCGGGGTGTGCCTCGTTTGTGCCGCGGCGACGCGGTCCTCTCATGAGAGCGAGAAGGACTTAGGTCCACCGCGACCACTTTGGGCTCCTCCGGCGTCTTGGCAGGGTCAGCTTTTCCTAATGCTCCGTTCAAGTTTCTTGGAGTCACATTTTGGGCCCTGGTCTCCTGGACGGTTTCCGCCGCTCTTGTCGGCGTGACAGTGTGAGCCGGCGTACTCCCAATTAGGTCCAGGAGCATCTTCAGTTTTGCTGCATCAACCACATGTCCCATGATGGTGACCTGGTCGGCAGGCAGCGGTGTGTCTAGTATTATTGGCATCCCGTACTCCGGTTCAATTACCCCGCCGGTGGAGAGCTGCGCAACTCCAGAATTTTGGAAGGTATCGTCTTGGTGTAGCTCGGTTTCGTCATTTACGAATACCTCTTGTTGTTTTGACATCTTCTTAGCTTTTTGGGTGGGTTTTTTGTGTGTATATTTTTGTTTGGGAATGAATGTGACTAGCTTCTAGTGTCTTTTCCCACAGACGGCGCCAATTGTTCCGGGTGTAATTCCAGAGCAAGTATTGTTACCACCCGTGGCTTGTAAAATGACGTCTTTGCTTGAATCCTCCTTGCGGTCTCCTGAAACGATGAAAAAACTGAGGGCTCGGCTTTGGCCGAGCGTACTCACTCCGACGCCCAAGTCAGTCAACTTAGAGAGGTAAGTTGTTGCTTGGCTTAGTGTATGTATTGTAGAGGGATAAGGAAGATATTACCAGATGAATAGTGATTCTTAGGTTAAGATGTGTCTTTTCCTCAATGAAGGTTGAGGAGTATTTATAGACTTTCACCTTTTGTCACGTAGTGGCCAAGTGGCCAAGTGGCTAGCAGGTGGAAAGACCGTTCTACCCTCGGCCGATGGACCCATGGCAGGTCGACCGAGGGGTCTTGGATATGAGTACGCGGATGTGTGCCCCGGCTGGTTAGTTGCCAGGCCGGGACCCAAGTGACAGGCCGATGGGATGCATCGGCTAGGCTGTCTAAGTCGTTAACTTTGTCGTGGATATCTTTTACCTTGCTCAATATGTTGACTTGGTCAGCGGTGCAGAATATGCCCCATCAGCAATAACTCACTTTACAACTATACCGGTCTACCATTACTGAATAGAGAGACATTACGGAGTAGAAACTCCCCTAGGCTAAGCCCTCCTCCATGTACACAGGATCCCAGGTCTAAGACCCGTGTAAACCCCCTGACACTTTCACCAGTAATAATCAGAACCGTAGTTCACATGAGGCTGTGCCCCCTTCCATGTACACAGGATAAATTTATAATGTCATCTCTCCCCCGTAATCGTATCCCGAATGCTACAATTGGCCAATAGTACCACTACTACAATTTAAGGCAAAGAGAACGCCCCTTCAAGAACGGTTGATAGCGGAACCGGTCTCTTTGTTATTTTTAGTTTGGCGGGCATATAGAATTCCAATAGAGAACGGTTGTTTGCTCAAACCGTTCTCATACATTAACAAAGAGAACGGTTATATTTGACCAACCGTCTTAAAATATAAAAGAGACCGGTTATAGATCCAAAACCGTTCTCCTTGATAAAACAAAGAGCACGGTCCTTATCGTTGGCCGTTCTATATCAAATCCCTAAAGACCCTTTACACTTCATCCCACCAACTCATATGGTCGTACAATCATCATGTCCTCCCTTTCCTCTCACTCCCTTTCCACCGCCACCACCCTCGTCGCATCGTCGGTGGCCATTCATACAACTCGTCCACCGCGACAACTCACCATGACGATTGACGAAATCGTCCTTATTATCTTCGCCATTCGCCAAGCCGCACGCCGACTACCGTTGTCGCCTCGTGTTGTATGTGCCTCCATTCAATCGATTCCTCCTTGTACTCATTTTTTTCACTGGTTTCAATTAATTAGTTTGGGTTTCATGAGTAATTTGATTTGTGTTTAATTAGTTGCATTAAAATGTTGTATGTTTTTTTTTTGGTTATTTGATGATAATATAACATAATTGTTGTGGTGATTGAAGCATTCGGCTTAAATTTTCCAGATGGGAAAGCCACGCTCGATTCATCAGTTGATGCAAGGTTTTTTTTTAGTTTCATCGCAGTATCTGTCCTCTGCTGCTTTCACTTCTTGAACGCACAACTATTCGGCTGATTAATGGGTATCTCCTTGAATCCGTTCTTAACTATATGCTTGTCTTGTTAAATTTTCAGAAATTTGTTTAACTTTCTGTTGATCTAGTAGTGGTGTTCGCACTTTTAGAGAATGTGAATAAAGTCTACCCTACATCTCATTTTGAATCTGTTCTTAACTATTACATAACTCTTTATTATTAGGTTGATATGTGGATAAAGTCTACTCTACATCTCATTTTTGTTTCTCGAAAATTCAATTGCTTAGCTTTCCCTTCATTTTACTACTCTTCTAGGTAAAGCTTTATCTTCATTGTAGTTTCTCAATCGGCTTCTGGACATCGTCAGATTTCTCAAGTAATTAACATTAGAAGTCTGGTTTAGAGGGACTTCAAATGGACTTTTTGAGAAGTAATTTAACCAAAATAGTAAAGCTTCCGACCAACTTATTTCCTGGCACTCTGGCAGTCTTCTTTTTTTCACCTAATTCGAGCAGCTAAATGTTCACGAGATTGACTACTAATTTTGCATCTCCTAGAAAATGTGATAATTGTAACACTGACAGTTAAATTTTTTGGGTTCTTATGATCGTTCGCACGCTGTACTAACGCTCGAATGAACAAGTTTTCATCAATGCCTTTCATAACAGGCTGCCATTTGTAAACAGCATCAGTCATATCATGTGTCAGAAACCTCTTAACATTTCCTGTGTTATTTAGTAAGGATCCCCTCATGTTTAAAGCAACCGATTTCTGAAACTATTTTTCGAGTTTGTTTGTGTTGTGTTTTAGTGGTGATTTACTTGTCCTTTGTGCATCTCTTCTTTTGTTCCTGTCTCGTAGTCACCAATGCTCATGATATTCACATTACTTTGTGCCAGCAAGCTCTATTGTGGATCAAGTCAGTTGTTGATGAATGCGCCATCACTACTGAGCAACTGAAAGATTATGTCTGGAAGACACTAGACAATGGCTAGGTGAGTTTATTATTTTTAGGCATAGTTGTGGTACTTCAATGTTTTGAAAGTTCACCTTAATTTAGCATCGGCTTTTTAGGCACATGTATATTTACCACCATTTGCTGGGCCATGAAGTCGAGATGTAGATGGTTCGAAATACTTTGCCTCGTAGATTTGGTGCTTCTGGCCTTCCAGAACTTAATGCCTCACAGGTATTGCCTTTTGCCTTCTTCACATATTTTTTAATGGTTTCTTTTTTTGAGTTTTGGGTATTTGGTAGAGATGTTGTTGAGCATTTCGGTTAGGAGTCATGTCTGTTGGACAATCCAAAAGGTTTAAATCTTTATTCTGTATTGCCTTTTTTTGGGTAAGTAGTAGAGGATCCACTAAATGTGAGATGTTTTTAATTTTATTTTTTATTTTTATTATTACAAATGTCTCACGACTTTTTAAAACCATAGGTTTTTGCAGTTAAGAGCGTCCTCCAGAAGCCCTTAAGTTTGATTCAGGGCCCTCCTGGAACGGGGAAAACCGTAACTTCAGCTTCTATTGTTTATCACATGGCCAAGCAAGGCCAAGGGCAGGTAACTGCCACACATGATGCTGCTACTTCATGGTTATCCTGTATTGTCTCTACTCTCTTGCAGTCTCACTTCTTTGAACATGCTTGTTAGGTTTTGGTTTGAGCGCCGAGTAATGTGGATGTAGACCAACTTGCTGAAAAGATAAGTGCTACTGGCTTAAAGGTAATCAAATATGTTCCTACTTCACATGGCAAAATGGAACTTCCCATCTATATAATGCATGACAGATTTGTTTATTTTATAACCTGTAATTTTTTATTAGGTGGTGGGACCCTTCCCCGGACCCTCGCCTAGCGGGGACGCCATCGTGCACCGGGCTGCCCTTTTTTCAGACTTTGTGCCAACTGCCAAGTCAAGGGAGGCTGTTAGTTCTCCTGTTGAGCATCTCACACTTCATTATCAGGTCTTCTTACTTTCATAATGTGATGTTATCTTTACATGGTATTAGAGTTTTAATTTTTATCCAGTTCCCATTTCATTCTTTATAGGTTCGGCACCTTGATACTTCAGAAAAGAGGGAATTGTACAAACTACAACAACTGAAGGATGAACAAGGTAATATTTCGTCATTTTGGTTATCTTCATTCAAGGTTTTTTTTTTGTTGATTTATAAGCAGATGATTCACATGTTTGTGGGCTATGATCTGTCGGCTCCTTCTTTGTGCTGTCTTTAATTGAAATGTGCCTTTTCAGTCAACGTTGCCCTCCCATTATATGTGGCCTATGTTTATTTTTATCTGGTTACTATCAATTCTATTGATATTTTTTTGTGGTAGAGAAGTGGATATTTGGTTTTAGAATGGGATGGGTGAGCTTTGCTTTATTTAGCAACTATCATTTTTTATCAGTAAATAGCGGTGGAGTCGTGAATGAATTGGACGGCTTGATATATATTTTTCATTAGCATGGGGGTATGGCACTACTATGGCAAGGGATCTATCAAATTTTAGGGATACGTGGTCGTTTAGAATCTAGGTGGCGGGGGTGTGCTGTGTGATGCACATTCCTGCGGTTTCTGGTCATTGAAGTAAAAATGATGCTTAGTGCCTTTTCAGTCAACTAGCCTATTTTTGCTTGTGATAGAAGTAAAAATGATGCTTTTCATCATGTAAATTTTTATTCTTTGTTCATTGATCCTCCTGGCTGTATTGTGAACTTAGCATGCGTCATAATTTGAGCTAAATCCAGCGTCTTAATTTTTCAGGAGAATTGTCCAGCAGTGATGAGAAAAAGTACAAAGCTTTGAAGCGAGCAACAGAAAGGGAGATAGCTCAGAGTGCATACATCATTACATCATTTGATGTACATGTGTTGGAGCTGGAGATCCCCGTCTTTCTAATTTAGGTTCCGGCAGGTATGAAGTTATTCGTCGTGAGTTTTTTTTTTCTTTTTTTTTTTCTGAAAATATCTGGCCCACTTGTTACTTAATTGTTGTTGATTTTAGGTACTAATTGATGAGTCCACTCAATCAACCGAACCTGAGTGTGTCATTCCACTTGTACTTGGTGCCAAGCAGGTGAGTTCTAGTCCATGTAGCCCTGTAAAAATTTTATATTGCTCTTTTGGACTCCCTTTAGCCTGGTGGATTCACTAACTATGTAAGGTAGAAATAGGCCATTGATACCACATGATCATTCGAGTGCCGGTCCTTACGTTAAGGTATTTGCTTACATTTTCAGAGTACTTCCCTCAGAAAGAAGGTGGGTGAATCTAATGCTCAATGGCACTAATCTCATAAAGAAGGTGGAGTGATCACAATAACACCAACTTGTCTCCTTACTTTTTCAGAGAGTACTGAGGTATTTGCTTACCATTTTAGAGTACTATCCTCACAAGTTAACTTTGATAGCTTATTAAATGCCCTGTATCAATATATTACTATTGTTTTCTTCCTACATCATCGAGGACAGCGAAGGCTCCTAATTGGGTACTGATGAGACGATTTTCAGAGATTTATTCACGAGAGTCCTGCTATAGAAACTGAATGCAAGCTTCATTTTTCTGCAATTTTTTGAAGTTCGATTTATTTGCACTATGATGCGACTATGTGATGAGGATTGAAGGATTTTTATTTATGTTTTGCATATGGTAGCGTATCTTCGATATTTGTAGGCTCTTAACAACATGATACGATTTTGTATTTTGTTTTAATAGAATTTGTCCTAATGGTTCAAATTAAATCGGAAGGTTTTTCTTGTGTAAAAATTGCCGGAGTTTCTGAATTGTAACAGGTTTAATTCTTATGAGCTATACGATTCAATCGTGTAGGGTTACGATAAAAATAGAAATATTTTAAAAAAAAATAACAGGATCAAAGAGAACGGTTAGTATCATCACAACTGTTCTCTTTGAAAAGGTAGAACTAAGGCGCCAAAAAATCTAAAACTCTAACAAAGAGAACGGCCTTATCAAAGAGACTGGTTGTTATATGCAACCGTTCTCTTTGATATATCAAAGAGAACGGTTCTAAAAGGCAACCGTTCTTATTGTTGTTACAAAGAGACCGGGTTGACTTATTTCAACCGTTCTCTTATATCAAAGAGAACGCTTGGCCACAGGACGGTCCAAACTACGTATAAGAACGGTTACCAACCGTTCTCTTTGATCATTTTTGTAGTAGTGTACATTATAACAAAAGTATTAACAATATTAACATGACAGTCATATGTTCATACGAAGACAGATAATATAACATGTGAGCAGTATACCAATAATATAACAATATACGGTTGATATCACTATACAAAAATTAGTACATTATTACTTATTTTTACGACGAAGGGTCCTGAAATCATACCTTATTTATCGAGTTGGACCTAGTAAGGAAATAGTAATGATTTCCTCAATTTGTACGTGTTTAACAAAATGAATGGTGAGGGTCTATATATACTACTTATAAGTCGGTGTAGTGCATGGTAAGTGTGTTGTGTTTTTGTTTTGCTTCTTATCAAACTTAATAGCTAAGTTACTTAAAGATAAGTCATTCTAAGGGATTGGATCAACTAGACCTTATCACAAGCATGGAATGAATTAATTAATGCATATCTATCATAATTCTCAACCAATAAGGATCATGGTAAAAACAAATATGGTTAAAATAAATGTCTAGGTAAAAGGGAGTTAGTAGTATGTCATATAAATTATAAGATATATGAAAGGAGAAATATATATATATATTATTTAATACTAGTTTTTTTTTTCGGGATATTACATTCTACCCTCCTTAAAATAAGTTTCGTCCCGAAACTTGAAAAATATAAGAATGTAGAAGTTAAAACTTCACTTACTCAAAAATTAAGAAAGTTATTATAAAAGTTATATCTAATATCACATTTATGAAATGATTAAATAAACGTACGCCTTATATAATGGAAGACAAGAATTCATGTCGCGAGCAAGAAATCGAGTAATCCAATTCAAAGACAAACTCAAATCACGCGTTAGTAGCGTTGGACCGGTTATTAGACGTCTCTAATAACAAGTCCTAGCATCCCAACCACAGCACAAAACCAGGGAAAAATTGAAAATTTCCTTTTCAAATTCTCAGTAAAGGTAAAATTTTGTAAATACAACAAAATTTGAAAATACACATGGAGTAACTTGATGAACTAGTTTGAATTTTTATAAAACGAGAAAAAAAATAAGTATCAAAACATTAAAACTATGAAAATAATATTGTAACGCCCCCGGAAAGCAGACATGCAGCTCAAAATAGCTCTTTTTATTAATAATAAACAGCAGCGGAATTACAAGGGCGTCACCGCCGTATTCCCCCTTCGGAGAATACAAGGCTTATACAAAAATAAAGATAAATACATACATCTTGTTAAAGCTAAAAACTAATAACTCGATTACATATTCATCCTATTAGGTCATTGGTCTTATCTGAAATTCCTCACACTTGACCTTCCCCAATACCTGTACCTGAAAAAGAATGAAAGTAACGGATCAGCCAACCACAGGCTGAGTATGACTCCGGTCACCTCCACCGACCCTACTTACCTCCATTTTAATATTTCACTTATTTCTGGTCGCACAAGGACTAAAAATAGGTCACATAAACACAGTCGAATAATTATTAAATAGACATGCACAACCTGTCATTTTAAAATGCAATAACTCACTTTACAATTATACCGGTCTACCATTACTGAATAGAGAGACATTACGGAGTAGAAAACTCCCCTAGGCTAAGCCCTCCTCCATGTACACATGATCCCAGGTCTAAGACCCGTGTAAACCCCCTGGCACTTTCACCAGTAATAATCAGAACCGTAGTTCACATGAGGCAGTGCCCCCTTCCATGTACACAGGGTAAATTTATAATGTCATCTCTCCCCCGTAATCGTATCCCGAATGCTACAATTGGCCAATAGTACATTATAACAGAAGTATTAATATGACCGTCATATGTTCATAAAAAGACAGTTAATCTAGCATGTGAGTAATATAATGATAATATAACATGATACGGTTTATAATACTATAGAATAATCACTATATTATTACTTATTTCTACGACGAAGGATCCCGAAATCATACCTTATATTGTATATATGAATTAGTAGCTAGACGTAGAAGATAATGTGTACTACATGACTCCTTTTCTTTTTTTTTATCAAATGTTGAATGTCAGGCCTTTTTATAGCCAACAAGGTCGGTTATTAACATGCTAGTGTTCAAATTGTATTTTACCACATATTTCTTAACAACTAAGAAACCTATATTTAATTACCCATTTGCATGCATGGATAGATAGTAACAACCATACTTATCTAAAATTATTCAAATATCCTAAGCATAATACCATTATAATATTATGATATTATCACTAGTAGAAAAAACCCCTATTACGACGCAATTATCGTGGCGGTTCTAATAGAAACGACGCGAAAAGCCCAATAAATTGGTGGGAAGGAAATATTTTTGTATATAGGAGGTTTATAGTGGCGGTTTAAGTAAGAACCGCCGTGATAACATAAGCTTTTTATGGCGGTTCTAGATAGGAAACGCCACCATAGTTCAATAGTGGCGGTTCTATTAACAACCGACGTTAAAAATGACGCTAAAAGTTAATACAAAGTTATAAATTTTTAGACTAAAAAACCGCCATGATATGTTTTTATGTCGGTTTCTAACTAAAACCGACGTTAATAGAAAAATTATAAAATTATAAAATCAAAAATAAAACCGCCAAAAAGTCCAAAAACCTTCAGCATACAAACACGTATTTCATTGAACCGCCAAAACCCTTCACCATATACTGTAGAGCTGCTGCTTCGTCTTCTTCATTTCAACCACCAAAACCTCGCATCCCCTCACAATTTAACTCCGGCAATCGAAAACCTGCTTCCTGACGCCGCCCTCTGACGTAGTATTGATTAAGTTCGTCAGAACTTGTTCTTTGGGCCGATTACATCGACTATTCTTTGACTCAATTCTATCATCAATTCCAATTTCAATTCCAGTAACCATAGTTTTCGAACTCCTCTCTATACTGGTTGTTTCCGGCTACAACGCACAAGCAACGATACAAAGCCACCGCCCTTTATCCGCAACATCATCGAAGGTACCGTTTGACCATATTTAATTGCAATTACTGTTTCTTCATTTAAATCTTTATCACTATCATCAAATTAATCGTTATTGTATTGTTGTGTTATTGAATTATGAATTATTGAATTATACAAAGTAGCATCTATATTAGTATAAATTGAGTACTTGTTTTAGGTTGGTAAAATATTGTGTTTAAAGTCAAGTATTTGCTGCCCCTTGTTCGTTTTGGTATGAGTCGTTTTTGGGGGTATTTTGTGTCGAGTTATAGTGTGTTGATTGAGGTTGTTAAAGGGTTCGAAGGGTATGAATCTAGGATGGATTTCATTACGTTTTAGAGTTGAAATAGAGGCCGGTAAGTAGCAGTGAATCCTCTGTTCTAGTCGGTTTCATTAATACAGAATACAGTACAGGTTTAGCGAAACGATATTTTCCGTCTCACATCCTCCTGCAATCCTGTTGTCAAGCATTATATAGTTATCAGGGATCCCCTAACTTTGAATGTACAAACATCTTATAAAAATGAATCAGAATCCAAAATTATGAGGCTGCCATAACTCAGATACCCAAAAATCTTCACCGCACATAGTAAAACCAATCTCGATGGTTTACTGCGTCTTGTCTTAGCTTGAAATTTGGAAGAGACAAATCTTCACATACTCAGAGGTTAATCCTTCTTGCAAGTTTCATCATCAATAGTGGTCTTGTTATTGTCACTGATTGTTGATTTTTGACCGCAGTGTCACTAAGGCATCTCTAATGTTTCACCTGTGGTTGGATTATCAATAATAGTAAATAGCATACTACGAAAATCTATTTAGTCACGGGTTTTAACCCGTAAGAAATAGTAGAAACAACCATTTGGAAAATAATGCAGCTAGAAATCTTTCTCGATGCGAGGACCTTTGTAGATTACATTTGCAACATTTCAGATAGTTACGGTCAGTCCAATCATTAGTATGTAAGTTAGCAATCAAGATTTGTCTCATCTATGGAAGTAGGATGTTATTAGCAATCAAGATTTGTCTCATCTATGCAAGTAGGATGTTATTCGACCCGTTTTATTCTTAGAATGGATAAATCCGTCTTAAGGAAGACCAATTGATTCTCAACTATGGAGTATGTTATATGTATTATTACTATAACATATAACTTTGTCCAATATACAGAGATATGGAAAATAAATAAACAATAGTCCATTGCTCCATAGTCCAATACATCTCACCTAGTTTACTCTCCTCCATCCCATTCTCTCATTCTTAATCTCATTCCCTATCCCTCTCCATTTTGTATCCTGACGAAGGGTTTAATCATTGTCCATTATACATAAATGCGATTAAATCATATTTCGCCAGAATGTAGTTTCAATATCTTTTGTAATGAAAGAAGACTAAAACTAAACATAGAAAATAGATGATGCACAACTATTTAGTCCAATGACTTAAATCCTGCGAGAGGAAAAAAAAAAAATAAGTTTAAGAAAGTTTCATAATAAAAATTTATAATTTTGCGGCATTAAAAGTTTACATAAAAAAGATAGCAATTATATCTTGGAAAATTCCTGTTTAAACGGGTATATGTGTTTTACTCTTAAGACGGGTCAAATAGCATGAAAAAGACAAATGCCAAATTTATGGGAAAAAGCAAAAGAATTGTCACAACTCTGACCCGTTTTTATATAGAAGAAGGATACCTCCGTTTTAAATAAGACTAACTGATTATTTCTTTTATGTTGAAATCAAAACTTGAAATTACAGGTTTGAGAGCAATTAAAGAATTGTTGTACTTTTATCAAGTGTCTATAAAGCCCAAAACCCAACCTCATGATCATTCCTTTCCTCTGATATTAAGGAGCCAAAGTCTCTAAATTGAAGACTTTTCATAAAATCAAAACCTTGTACAAAGATGTCCGGAGTAACATGCTAACTAAACAGAATACACATTTTTAGCATCATCCTTGGATTATTAGACCAACTAAAAAAATTTAAACGATATATAAAATAATAGCCGATAATGAAAATCATTTGTGAATCCCCTAAAAGGTCGTGAAACTCATCCTTGTTCAAGCGATTAATCAAACGGTTAGAATGCATCAACTACTACAATGAAAAGATCAAATAAAGTATTTCAATATGTAATAGCAATTGTGAACCTACAATATGTGAGAATTTATACTTCAAAACCACCCTTCCTAATTACTGTTTGGGATAAGGCTACATTAAAAGTTTGACAAATTTATGCCTGACATTGATTAAAACAGAGGGCTCGAGGACCATGTTTGGTCTACCTTCAATTTTCTATTCAATTAACGGGTTAATTAGAAAGAAATACAAGGAAAAATAACATCATATCTCAACTGGTAAATCGAAAGAAATGACGACACATACCAGTATCAATGATCCAACAATCTTGAAGCTCCATCATCGCACGGAGTCGCATTATTAGATTCATCTTAATTCTTCAATGTTGTACCACAAAGAAAGCATAAACACAGTTAGTGAATAGATGAGTATGTGTCTCAGGTTCTGTACCACAAATAAAGCACTCAGTTGGCACCTCCATACCCAGAACCTGAGACACATACTCATCTATTCAAGAGTAAGAAGTCGCTGGTGTTGTACCACAAATAAGGCACTCAGTTGGCACCTCCATACCCATCCTGACTAATCTATCAAGAGTAAGAAGTCGCTGGTGTTGCTTCAACCACATGGTGAAACACCATTTAGGAACATTGTACCTATTCCAGACAACTTTATACCATTGAACCTTCATCATATTCTCCTGCCTCAACCAGTCAGAGCCTGCAACAATAGTGTAATGAGCATCCCCACACCAATTACCTTGTGCATATCCTGGTTTAAACAAGTTCTTCACATCACAGATTTTCCTCCAAGCCCATGAGCTGGAAGGAGTAGGCTCATATAGCATCCAATCCTTACCCTTCAAATAGATATTATTAACCCACCCAATCCACAAGTGATCTACTTAACCCAATCAAAGTCTACTTAACCCAATAAACATATCCAAGATTCAAGTTGACAAAAAAAGAAAGATTGAAATTTGCCCAGAAATTACGAAACCCTAGTTTTTGAATTAATATAAAGAAACTCCTACACTATTAAATAATTGTTACTAATTTCAGAATATTTATGTTTGAATTAATTATAGCATGGATCGAAGTTGGATGTATGGAAAGCGTGATTTTAAGTATCTTGAAAGGCTCCATAAATTTATTACTCAAGCGGTGTAACTCATGAGTTTTAGGCTTGTTCAAACACTTCTATGATAGTTGATTGGGATCTCTAAGCTTGCATTCCACTTTCTAGTTTCAATAGTTTGAGAGTGTCACTCTTGCTGGGCATTTCGATTTTTTCTAATTTAGTCCCACATTGGTTTCAGTATTAATTACTATTGGCATCCTCTATACAGATTATGTATCAGATTATGTTACTTCTTGTGACCTGACTGAGTACTACAGTCCTTCCTGTATCAGATTATGTTACTTCTTGTGACCTGACTGAGTACTACAGTCCTTCCTGTATCAGATTATGTTATTTCTTGTGAGGTTACAGTTATAGAGCTACCATAACACTATTCAGTACTACAGTCAGTATGGTATGCAGGTGGGGTTTGCAGGTGGGACCTGACTGAGCTTCCCCTTAGCAAGCCAAAGCTAGGACTGTCCCAAAGTGCTGCTCCAAAACAGATTGGATTTGTTTCATTCTGAAAAAATGAAATTGTCTGACTGTCCCAAAACAGACTGATCAGTAAATTGATCAGTAAATTGTTTCAGTATGAATGCAGCGTAATAACACTTCAATTTGCTGAATAATTCTTGCTGCCTTACCAAGTACTTTAGCTCTCTGGGCATCAAGTTCTGCCATCTGACCAGCTCTAAGGAAAACCTTAGTTTCACCTATCTGAATTAAAACTTTTGACCATTAGTTTATCTAGATGGAAAAATAAAGAAAAGATGAAGGAAACTTTAGTAAAAGCAGCTTTTTATTAAACCAAAAAAAGAGTGTATTATTTTCTTATATGTTCTAAATAATTCTTTATTTATTTCAGGTCTTGAACATGAGTGAAAATGAGATCAATGACTCTCGTCCAGTGCAAAATACGAATGTGGTTACTATGTTATGAAGTGGATGTATAACATAACTTTTTTATTTTCGAGAAGCAAAGAAGAACAATTTGAGAAGGTATGTATTATTTAAATTTTTGGTATGGTTTATTTATCTAGTTCTAGCTTTATTCTCTTACTCATTGATCTATTTGTCAACTATAGCTTATGGCAGATTCAACCATGTCCGATGGCGATATTTTTGAGATCAAAGAAGAGTGGGCTACCAAATGTTTAGAGAACTTGTAGATTAGTTTATCAACTAAGGCGTGTGTTATTCATACACTTGGATGTATCTTTGGTGATTGTGATGATGTTATTTTGTTGGATGTGATGACACATGAATGTTAGTTTGTTGGACTTCTATTGTTTGAAATATTACAAATGTGGTTACATTTCTATTCACAGGTTTTGTTTGGTTCATATAGTATTTGGAACCATTAAATTTATGGGGAGGTGCTGCTGAAATTTTCGTAGAAATATTTTTTTATTTTTTAAAAAAAAGATATATAATTATTACGGCGGTTTCATGGTTTCATTAAAACCGACGTCAAAAGGTTAAATTTTTTTTTTTTAAAAAAAAGGCCTTTAATGGCGGTTCTTCACCAACCAACCGACGTTATAATTACCTATAGCGGCGGTTTCTGAGTTACAACCGACGTTACACTAACCTTTCGCGACGGTTCTATTGCTACAACCGACGTTATAGATAACATGTAGTATCGAGTTTGAGTGGTAAATTTTTTTTGAAATACCTATGGTGGCGGTTTTAATGAATTACAATGGCGGTTCTTGGTTAAAAACCGTCGTATTAGATAGGTTTAAAATGGCGGTTTTGTATAAAAACCGCCACTATAGGAGAGCTATAGCGGCGGTTCAACAACCGTCTACAACCGCCGTAAAGTTTATACGACGCCGCGATAAACGACGCACCCTAAATCTCTAAAAACCGCCATAAAAGGTCATTTATAACCGCCACCGTAGGGGGTTTTTCTACTAGTGTATAATAGTTAAATAATCTTAATAGTATGTAATGAGTTACTAATTATTATTCACATTGCACTTAGTAATGATGACATATTAAAGAGTAATAACAAGACTAGTAAATTAAATGATCTATTTTTTGTTTTCAGGATATTACAAATATCAAGATATAATAAGTAGAAAGGCATGGGAGTAAAATCCCACAAGTTGAATGTCTCCAAATTTGACTAACTTATCTTAGACCAATAAATATGCATATATATCATGAGACTGGCAACTCCATGCAATGCATGTACAGGAAAAACAGATCACCCGTTAACTATACATCATTAACGCAATGTAAGAATTAATAAATAAGTCACTTAAACAAGTAATCCGATATACTTTATATCTACCCCACTCTCTTTTAGCCGGTTTCTATATATTTGATACGAGTTTTATACTAGACCCGAGAATCTATTCCCCTGCTAGACGTATGGCCGAAGGCTCAACACGCGGTTACAGGGTTGCTCTGATACCATTTTGTAACGCCCCGGAAAGCAGACAGGCAGCTCAAAACAGCTCTTTTTATTAATAATAGATAGCAGCGGAAAAACAAGGGCGTCACCGCCGTATTCCCCCTTCGGAGAATACAAGGCTTATACAAAAATAAAGATAAATACATTTGTTAAAGCTATAAACTAATAACTCTATTACATATTCATTCTATTAGGTCATTAATCCTATCTGAAATTCCTCACAATTGTCCTTCCCCGACACTTGTACCTGAAAAAGAATGAAAGTAACGGAATCAGCCAACCACAGGCTGAGTATGACTTCGGTCACCTCCATCGGCTCTACTTACCTCCATTTTAATATTTCACTTCTTTCTGGCCGCATAAGTATAAAATAGGTCACATGAACACAGTCAAATAATTATTAAATAGACATGCACGACCTGTCATTTTATAATGCAATAACTCACTTTACAACTATACCGGTCTACCATTACTGAATAGAGAGACATTACGGAGTAAAAACTCCCCTAGGCTAAGGCCTCCTCCATGTACACAGGATCCCAGGTCTAAGACCTGTGTAAACCCCCTGGCACTTTCACCAGTAATAATCTGAACCGTAGTTCACATGAGGCTGTGCCCCCTTCCATGTACACAGGATAAATTTATAATGTCATCTCTCCCCCGTAATCGTATCCCGAATGCTACAATTGGCCAATAGTACATTATAACAAAAGTATTAACAATATTAACATGACAGTCATATGTTCATACGAAGACAGATAATATAACATGTGAGCAGTATACCAATAATATAACAATATACGGTTGATATCACTATACAAAAATTAGTACATTATTACTTATTTTTACGACGAAGGGTCCTGAAATCATACCTTATTTATCGAGTTGGACCTAGTAAGGAAATAGTAATGATTTCCTCAATTTGTACGTGTTTAACAAAATGCAGTAGGTCTCCCTTGTGACGGGTCGGATCTTGCGACGGGTATTTTGTGAGTGGAAATGGGTAGAGGGGACAAGGTGGGCACCCACCCCATGTGCTCCTTCTCTCACCCCTATGGGTTTTTTGTGAGACAATATGGTACCCGTCTCTTGTTTGTGACGGATACCCTCCGTCACAAATAAGAATTTGCGAACAAAATGAATGGTGAGGGTCTATATATACTACTTATAAGTCGGTGTAGTGCATGGTAAGTGTGTTGTGTTTTTGTTTTGCTTCTTATCAAACTTAATAGCTAAGTTACTTAAAGATAAGTCATTCTAAGGGATTGGATCAACTAGACCTTATCACAAGCATGGAATGAATTAATTAATGCATATCTATCATAATTCTCAACCAATAAGGATCATGGTAAAAACAAATATGGTTAAAATAAATGTCTAGGTAAAAGGGAGTTAGTAGTATGTCATATAAATTATAAGATATATGAAAGGAGAAATATATATATATTATTTAATACTAGTTTTTTTTTTTCGGGATATTACAGTTAATACTATTACATTCACTACTTCTTCGGTTAGTGTGTTGTTAGTATAACTACCCATGCTATTTTTACGGTTAACCCGTTAATTTTATCAAACAAATATATTTAAATAAATTAATATTTTCTTAAAATCGAATTGTTAGTTAATTTTCCATACTCTCTCCGTTGTTCCTACTGTTACTTTCATTACATGTGTTGTCACTACTATTACTTTCACTTCTCCCGCCATTATTATTTTTTTCTTTCACTACTCCCGCATTTATTATTGTTAATTTTACTACTCCCGTTGCTGCTAGTATGACTTTCACTACTCCCGTTGCTATTATTGTTGCTTTTACTATTCACATGGGTGGAGTATCATAGTAGTTGATTATCTAGTTGTATTAGAGTTATATATTTAAATAAATCTGAAATATTATATTAGAATGTTATTTAAGAGTAATAATTATTATTTACTAATTAAATTACAAATCTAATGAGCTATGGAATATTATACTTCCTCCATTCCACCCATTTCTATACATTTCACTTTAGCACATAGTTTTAGGAAAATTATTATTTTATTTATAATGACAATTATACCCCTTATTTTATAACACCCACATCTTTAATTTCCAAACCTAACCCAGAGCACAACCCACTGTTCACCTAACCCACCAGCAACCACCACCGCCCGTGGCCCAAACAGCCACACCATGCTCGACTCGACCCACCACCAACATTGCTGGTTTCCGGTGAACCGCCTTCCGTCGCACTCTTTCCCTTTCTTCTACGCACCATCCACCACAAATTATTCTCCACCGCACAAAATTAGTCAGCCACCGTCGCACCATTTCTTTGCCTTCATCACCACCACCAGATCCACCACCAGGCACCCAAAAAGCTGAAGGGGAGTGACCAAGGTGTGCGGTTTTGATGTGCAGCGTTGGTGGGGTGTTCGTGAAGCCGACGTAGTGGGTAGACGTGGTCGGTCGTCCGGTAGAGTTATTTGATTCTTGAGGTTGCAATGGGTTTCCAGTTGTGAATGGTTGTTCAATGGTGGTGATGGTGGTGACAGTCAACTGTGAGTCTGTGGTGGAGATGTGGCTGGTGTACAGTGTTGGTGCTGGTGGGTCTAGGGGGTGGCCGGTGGGGTTGGGGTGGGGTCTTAATGGAGGAGTTTGTGTATGAGTGGAATAAAGTAGATAATAGTCCTGATAGATGATGGATGACAAGGGGTAACACACAAGGGCAGCACAGTCATTTCGGCACTTAAAGTTTACTAGATAAGGAAATGTATAGAAGTGATTGAAATTTCTAAAAGAGGAATATGTATAGAAATGAATGGAAAGGAGGAAGTAGTTTTTTGCAAATCTTAATTGATTTACTTACCTTTTAATAGTTTCCAATATATATATATATAACATATACTTACAGTATATTATATTTGTGTATGTTAAATAATTAACATCTTTATACTAATAATACCATAAGTGTGACCAGTTATTTTAAGGAAACTCGCCATATTTATAGTATTCTCTAAATTTATACTTTTAACCATAACTATATAATATTTACATTGAAGTCCATTGTTAAGGTCAATCACACAACGCTAGCGATTAAAAACTATATAGTATAATTAATTTGTATAAATTTATTTAATTACATATAAGTCCCTTGGTTCTTGGAATTAACATATAGCATTGATTGATTGATTGATTGATTAAGCAAGACGGCAAACGTTAAATTATTCTAGGGATATTCTACATGGTACCCTTCAATTTTTCGACTTTCTACATGGTACCCCTACACTTTTTAAAACATACATGGTACCCCTAATTGTTTTCATTATCACTAAGTGTACCCCTAAACTTTATTTTTCATCAATTAAACTCAGTTTTAGGTGTTAAGTGATTACTTGGACGGGTAACCAAACTTGTTGTTCCGGGTGTAATTTCGGAGTAGTTATTGTGACCACGTGAGCTTGTAGAATGATGTCGTTGCTCGTCTCTTCCTTCCACTCTTTTCTGTAAAGATGAACAAACTGAGGGCTCGGCTTGGTACCGAGCGTACTCACTCCGACGCTCAAGTCAGTAAGCTTAGAGAGATAAGCTGTATGTTACTTGACAAAGTATATTGTAGAGAGATAAGAGAGATTATACCAGATTATTGGATTGTGAGATTATTAGATGATTTTCGGATGATTATTCGATCATTTTCTCAATGAGAGATGCGGAGTATTTATAGACTTTCACCTTTTGTCACGTAGTGGCCAAGTGGCAGAGCAGGTGAAAAGACCGTTCTACCCTCGGCCGGGTGACCCATGGCAGGCCGGCAGGCCTGGTTGACTCCATGCCGAGGGAACTGGATGTGAGTACGCGGATACGCCTCTCGGCCGGCTAGTTGCCGAGCCGAGACCCAAGTAGCAGGCCGACAGGCTTCGTCGGTTAGGTTGTTTTTCCTTTGACTTGTTGTCTTTTGGCTTTGACCTTGGTCAATATGTTGACTCGGTCAGCGGGTGCAGAATATGCCCCATCACTTGTCATTTATCATCCCATGACATAAGGAATCTATTAGGCTTAATATCCATCTTTGGACGTGATAATTTGGCATGGGATCAATAAATTTTCCGTCAAAATTTTTTTATCCCATAATATATCAATAAATATTAGGATCAAGATGGATATTGAGTCTAATAGAGTCTTTATGTCATGAGATAATAAATGACAAGCTTGGTTACGCGTCCAAGTCATCACTTAACGCCTAAAACTGAATTTAATTTAGGGAAAATAAGTTAAGGGGTACTCTTAGTGATAATGACAACAATTAGGGGTACCATGTATGTTTTAAAAAGTATAGGGGTACCATGTAGAAAGGCGAAAAATTGAGGGATACCATGTAGAATATCCCATTATTCTAAACGATGTGGTCAAACAATAATTCAACAATTACTTTGTTATACGTGAAATGATTTTGTATTGAATTATGTAAAATTACTTTTAAAGGCAAAATTTATGTCCCTTTAACTAACCACAAATTCTTATTTCAGATGGCCACGCACTCTGAAGTTTCAGACAACCATATATGACCATTTTATGGTTAAACTAGTTTTGTGACACGCGAAAATCGTTGAGTTTCTAATAATCCTACTAATATATAGTCCGTAAAGGAAAAATGCAAAAAGAGACAATCGACGTTTTCACAGTTGTAAGTTTGGGCCGTTCACATGCTATTACAATTTCAATCTTTATCACCATCAACACACTACGTCTTAAAATCATTACTTATATTTCAAAATTATTTTCCAAATAAATCCAAAATGGTAATACTTAACTAAAGACGGAACTTTAAATTAAGTTCATATTGGATCAAGATTATGCTACAGAAGAAAATAGTTTATGTTAAGAATAATAAGACTGCTAAAATACATTTTGTAATCTAACATACTATTTCTTTGAATATAGTGGCTAACACACTTATCATGCGTATTCCGTTTGTTCTATAAACAACTTATTTGGGCTCTAGATGAAAAATGCATGCCTTGAAAACGGAGGGCAACAATATGTGAGGAAAAGAAATTATAAAAAAACGTGAAAACCTAAGCAATTATGAGCAAAATGAAAACCTAAGCAAAATGAAAATCTCCTTATACGAATATGTGTTAAATTCTTATTTGGGCTTTATACGAATATGTGTTAAATTCTTGACAAAATCTCCTTATATCCTGCAAAATGAAAACCTAAGCAATTATTTTCAAATCAAATGAAAAAACAAAAGAAGGATATAGTCTCGCAGTTTTTGCAGGATATAAGACAATGCCTTTATTTGTGTTCTTTTTGGGAGCTTTTGTTAGAAAGCAACAATAGCTCCTAAACAGAATCTAAATACTTTAGAGAGTATGGAGACGCTATATATCTAAACCTCTGAGCTTTGAGTGTCACGAAATCAAATCAACTAGGTTTAAACCCGTGAAAATTCACGGGTTTGCTATAAAAAAACTCTCAATTAGCAATTATATGTAATTATGTAAAACATACAAATAACTAAAAGACATATAATTCATTGCTTTGTGATGAAGATAAGTCAGGTTTAAATATGTTTGTAACCGATATAAAATTTGATATTTTGTAAATATATCATTATTTTAACTTATTTGATTAATTTTTAGTAATTATATTCTATTTGAACGTTAGGAGAAATCACTGCATATAATAGCACCAATTTTATTTTTGATCAAATACTTTATAATAAATATTTTATAAAAAAAATTAAGTCTCTGTATATTATTATATATTCAAGATTGATAAAATTAGTTATATAGTCTCGCAGTTTTTGCAGGATATAAGACAATGCCTTTATTTCTGTTTGGGAGCTTTTGTTAGAAAGCAACAATAACTCCTAAACGGAATCTAAATACTTTAGAGAGTATGGAGACGTTATATATCTACACCTCTGAGCTTTGACTGTCACGAAATCAAATCAATCCGTATATTCGTATCGTATACAACCATACCGTTAACCAAGCCACACTAATTGTCAAGAAACCATCTCAACCAAAAATTTAAGCTGATGGTTGGAGTCCAAAGATCGGTTTTATACTCTAACACGCCCCTTCATACGAATGCCCCTAACACTAGTTATACTACGTAGTACTTCCTCAATCTCAATTTTATTGTCCTCCTTACCATTTTGAAATGATTTTAAAAAAGATAATGAACTATCAATTTTATCCTTTAAATTAAAAGGAATAGAGACAACATTCATTGGGATAGCCGATAGGGGTATTAGTGGAGCACAAATTCTCATTATAGACGGACACTATCCGTCTATAGCTATAGATGGACAGTGTCCCTCTCACAAATGAAAGTGGATAGTGCAAATGGTTGAGAAATACGATGAGATTATTTAAACCATAATAAGATGGACGGTTAGTGGAGATATAGCTATATCCCCACTTACCCTCCCACCTTTTATTTTGTGAAAGGGTCACTATCTGTCTATAGCTATAGACAGATAGTGGTTGTCTATAATGAGATGGACTGTTAGTGGAGATATACAACTTTTTCGTTCTAAATTAGAAAGGAGACAGTAATTGTAGGTCTTGAAAAATATAAACTGCAAAATTTAACCCATATAAAAAAGTTAAATAGCCAAAATATAATTATAGTTCAACTTTCCAGTTTACATCATGCCTTCAAATCACGTTTGACCAATTCTTAAACAAAAAATACGATGAGATAATAATAATAATAATAATAATAATAATAATAATAATATAGTACCCTTGCAGATTCCTCTACTGTGAAACTTTCATAGCTCGGTATCAGTTGCCTCCTCGCCCAAAATTCTATTACCTCTCATCTAAACCAAAGGTAACACTTACCTTATTCGGACCATCTAAATCAAATTACCCATTCCTTTTTTGGTAAAAAAACATTACTAAAAATCCCTCATACACCATTATTATTTACATACAATGTCATCATGTTTGTGACTCTTTTTTAATTAATTTGCAAGTGACTCTACTATATTTCCAATACTACTCTTACTTTTCCAATTTTTCTTAAAACATGTGCTCCCTCCATGTTACCTTTGGTTTGGATGAGAGGGAGTATAAAACAATATGCATAATCTGATCGCAAATGTTCATGCCGTTGATTAGAATGTGCCATTTTTACCCATTCATGGAATATAAGCAGCAAAAACAATTTAGTTAAACAATAAAGTGGAAAATGCATATATATACCTTAAGTCCTCAACTAATAAGTCTAACCTTCAAGTGTATCGTTCATAGTTTAACGGAGTCTTATATCTGCAAATACAAGGAAAAATACAAAATTTTAAAGTTACTCAATGCTCAGTGATTTGTACTCGTATTTACTTGTACTCCTTCCGTCTCAATCATTTGTTTGTCTTTGATGAAAATACCTTTACGAAAAAACAAAAAAGGCAAATAAATGATTGGGACAAAGAAAGTAATAAGAAATATTTAAAATAGACTTTGACGGTCTTGCAATTAGCGAATAAAATCCTTGCATCAGAAAACATGAACTAAACAAAGAGTTTAATGTGAACAGTGTGAAACTGAGCTTGATGAAAGTGATGAACTCCATTAATGGAGGTTGACAGAAACATGATGATGATATGATGCAAAATATCTTTGTAACTTTAGAGAGAGAGAGAGAAACAAGAGAGAGTAAATAGAAGAGAGTTATTGTATTAACTTAATGATCAGAATTACAGAGTATGCTTATATACAAATGCTAGAATGTAACAAACTCTAACAACCTAGTCAAAGCTACTCTACATAGTCAAAGTTAGTTATGTTACAGCTGTCACTAAGTGGAAGCTTCTAGAAGCTTCTGGATCTCCTCTCCACCAGCAGCTTCATCTTCCTTGATTCACAGCCCCTCCTCAAGTTGGATGTTCATGAAAGGGACTGAAATGCAAACCCAACTTGGAAGCTAAAAAATGATGTTGATGTGCACCCAAGGCTTTTGTCATTAAATCTGCTAATTGCAGACTAGATTTAACGTGTACTGTAGACAGCAAACCATCCTGTATTCGTTCCCTTACATAGTGACAGTCGATGTTGATGTGTTTAGTACGCTCGTGGAACACAGGGTTGGCAGCAATGTGCTGGCCAGCTTTGTTGTCACAATGAAGCTGTATAGGGAGTGGAACTCTGATGCAAAAGTCTTCAAGCAATGCTTTGATCCAAACTATTTCTGAAGCTGTATAGGACATTGCCCTATATTCAGATTCTGCAGAACTTTTTGAAATGGTTTTTTGTTTTTTAGTTTTCCATGAAATGAGTGAAACCGAGCTTGATGAAAGTGATGAACTCCATTAATGGAGGTTGACAGAAACATGATGATGATATGATGCAAAATATCTTTGTAACTTTAGAGAGAGAGAGAAACAAGAGAGAGTAAATAGAAGAGAGTTATTGTATTAACTTAATGATCAGAATTACAGAGTATGCTTATATACAAATGCTAGAACGTAACAAACTCTAACAACCTAGTCAAAGCTACTCTACATAGTCAAAGTTAGTTATGCTACAGCTGTCACTAAGTGGAAGCTTCTAGAAGCTTCTGGATCTCCTCTCCACCAGCAGCTTCATCTTCCTTGATTCACAAACAGACTGACACCATTGGAACTTATATTCATACATACATTTAAGCAAAACAATTGAGCTATACTCCGTACTAAGATAAATAGGCCAACATTGGATGAAAAAGAACTTATATTAAGGGTGAAAGTATCAATATATATTGACAACATTGAGGTCCATCTAAATCAGGTGTTTAGCTTTATAAAGGGTTGTAGACAATAGTAATAAGAAACGTTAATATAATTCAATAGGAGGAAATGAAGAGGCAAAAAGAGATCATAATATTATATAGATGTCTCATTAATGGATGGGTATAATAAGAGGAATAAGAGAGGAGGTGAAAAAGCATGGAAGATTAAAAGGTGAGAAGAATAGTAAAATAGTCATGTACTGATCATATTACTGATTGTTGTATAGACTAAATGCCAGAGATAGGGAAGTTGATTAGATGAGGGAGTAGAACAGTCTAGTCTGTTTGTCTTCTATACGGAACAAATGAAAAATATACGAAGTAGTTACGGGAAGTTAGTGACATCAAGCTAATGTATGAGGTGGCATCAAGGTAACATGTGACACTTGGCATTTCAATAGGAGCTTAAAATGCCTTCTTATGTTATTATATAGATGTAACCACAATGGTACCGTCAATGTTACGGATTATGTTAACTTATAGCTTTTTATTCTTTTTTTTTTTTTGAAATGTAAGATTCTTATTAAGCTCAAACAACTATTACAAGCTAGAAGAGTTTTAATAACATTGGCATGATCAACTACAATTACAATCAATCAAGTAACTGAGTTGATTCAATCCCTATCTCGAATACTAACTACATCACTGCACATAGTCAATTTATATCTCAGTAGTGACTGAGCTTGGGCAATCAGTACTCCAGATCTCTGCAATAAGCCTTCAATTCGAGCTGCATTACGTTGCTGCCACACAACATAGTAGACAGCCATGATAGCAGCAAGACAAATCTTCTTCTTCAGCTGTGTCCAGTTTCTTTTGCCAATCTACACTGCCATTTCCAACAGGTTCTGCAATGTGCAGCCATGAACAGACCCCTGCCATAACCATCCTTGTATACCTGCAGTTCTGGAATATATGATATACATTTTCCTTGTTAGCACTGCATATACAACAAGCAACATCGTCACTAATGTCGCGCCTGAATAACTTGTCCTTCACAATAATTGCATTCCTGAAAATTAACCAGCATAAAAATTTGTGTTTTGGCAAGGACCAAGTATTCCAGACCAACTTGGCCCATCCTACCTTCTGTTCCTTACGCCTAATCCATTCATAGTCAGAACTAGCATTGCATCCCTTATGACCAGCAAGCCAAACACCATTAGCATACCCTTCCTTGAAGACATTCCTAACCTTACAGATAGCTTTTCAGTTTCCACTCATATGAGTTTTAAGAATGTGGTTATCCCAAGAAGCTCCTTTTAAGTAGAGTTGATGTATCCATTTGACCTATAAACTATCAAGCTTACTATAAATCCACCACACTATCTTCCCCAAAGTAACCATGTTCCAAGTTAAGCTATACCTTATACCAAGATCACCTTCATTTCTTGGGGTGCAGACATGTTCCCCACTGACTAGAGGTGTTCTCATGTAAGAGCTAATCCCATCCCAAAGGTAATTTCTACAGATGCTATCAATCTTCTTCAAGACACCCTTAGGAATCAAGAATATATTAGCCCAGTAGGTAAATTATGATGTTAACACAAATTGGACCATTATTAACTTACCTGCATAAGAGATTTTCTTGGCCCCAAATGATCTAATTTTCTCAATAATCTTTTCAATAAGCACCTGACAATCCTTTTTCCCAAGTTTACCAGGAGCAATGGGCACACCAAGATATTTAAACGGTATCTGACCCTCCACACAGCCTGAGTTACCAATTATATGATCATTGACATGCCTCTGAACTCCATGTAGATATTAGATTTCTGCTTATTCATTTGCAATTTAGAAGTTGCTGAGAAACTAGCAAATGACCTTAGGAGTACCATAACAGATTGGTTGTCACCTCTTGAAAATAGCAACAAACCGTCAGCAAACATAAGGTGTTAAAGTTTTAGCCTACCACATAAAGCATGAAACTAATTAAAAGGCAAAGTTTCTGTTATAAACTACAAAATTCTGGTAAGGTATTCTATTGCTATTGTGAACAAGATATGAGAAAGGGTATCACCCTGTCTCAGGCCCTTTTACCCCTAAAAAAAATTAAAAGGCTCCCCATTGAGGACAAGAAAGTAAAATGCAATGGACACACATTTCATGATCAAATTCATAAAGTAAGAGGGAAACTACAATACATCCATCATCTGACCAAGTAATTAAGTTCCAGTTAACAAAATCATAAGCCTTCTTGAGGTCAACTTTAATCAGACATCAATGAGAGACTGATGATCTATTATATAATTTTATGACATCTTGCCATACTAGGATATTTTCAATAATATTTCTTCTTTTGATAAACCCCCATTGATTAAGGGATACTAGGGAGGGCATTAGCTAATCTTGAGCACAAAAGTTTAGATATGACTTTATATGTTACATTACAGCATGAGATTGGTGTAAATTGTGTAACATTCTCAGGTAACTCTACCTTGAGGATCAATGTAACAAAGGTATGATTCACCTGTTTAAGAAGTTTCACATGCTGAAAGAAATTTTTAACCACTTCACACAAGTCAGCCCCTACCGCACTCCATGCATCTTTAAAAAAATGCACTTGAGAACCCATTTGGGCCAGGAGCTTTATGGCTATGTATGGAAAAAACAGCCTCTTTAATCTCAGCATTTGTCACAAGAGCCATAAGTAAATCCTAGTGTTCCTCTTTGCATATAGGCCCTTTCTGAACCACTTGAGCATTGACATGTCTCAAAGTTTCAGTCTCTCCCACTTGAGCATTGAGCATTGACAGGTCCACAATTCATGAGTACTTGTGTGATGAAGTTAGAACCATATGTCGTAATACTGCCAAAGCTGACTGTGTTAAATTGTACCCCTCAATGAAACATAACCTAAAAGATACCTTATGTAACATGCCTGGTCGTATTTGTTTGACGTCTGATTTGTGGACCTCTTGTCAAACAGAAGGGTATTTGTGTTTAACTGCTCACTTTATGTTGACGCTAATTGGAAATTGTCTAGTGTTGTTTTGAACTTCTGTCATATGGAACCACCCTATAGTGGTAAAGAAATCTACATTCTTCTATTGAAGTTAATAAAAGAATGGGGAACTGAGAAGAAAGTTTTTTCTTTGACTTTAGACAATGCTTCTAGTAATGACAAGGCACGAGATTATTTAAAGGCTACACTTAATAGTTGGGGAAATTTAGTGTATGATGGTAAATATTTTCATGTTAGATGTGCTGCACATGTATTGAATCTTATTGTTAAGGATGGACTTAAGATAATTGAGCAATCCATTTATAATATTAGAGAAAGTGTGAAACATGTGAAAGCCTCAGAGGCAAAAAAAAAATGCACTTTCGAAGTGATGTTGAACAAGCTGGGGTCAAGGAGACTAAGGCACTTTGGCTTGACGTGCCTACTAGGTGGAATTCTACCTATCTTATGCTTGATAGGCCTCTTATATACCGGGATGCTTTTAATAAATTGAACCTAGTTGATAAGACATACATACATTGTCCACATGCTTTAGATTGGGAAATGGTTGAGAAAATAATGGATGTTTTAGGGCTATTTTATGATATAACTGAGTTATTTACCGGTAGTGAGTATCCAACATCGAACTTATATTTTAAGAATGTGTGGAGGATTTCTATGCTCTTAAAGGAATTGGTTCAAATTCAAAGTCACGATGAGGTATTAAGAGACATGACAATAGAAATGCAAAAGAAGTTTGACAAATATTGGGCAGTCTCTGAAGAATATAACTACGGTACTTTGTTTGCTTTTGCTATGGTTCTTGATCCTTGTTGCAAGCTTCATTTTCGCAGGTACTGTTACAAAAAGTTGTTTGACGATGAATTAAAAGCACGAGCGAAGGTGAATGATATACAATTTAAGATGGAGATGCTACTTAATGAGTAAAAAGGCTGCAATACCACATTTGCTTCATCAAATGCTGAACCTCGTATGGTCTCCAATACTTTAAAACGCAAATTTACCTTTTGTGAAGTAAGTTACTTTTTCTTTTCTCTGATGTTTTTTAGTTTTATTTATATTTCTACTGTTTATATGCTAAATTTAATTACTTTTGTTCTGTATTGATATCATATTTATTATGTAGGATTATGATAATGAAGGGGTGGTTACTAGTTACGATAAGTCAAAATTATCGACTTATCTTGAGGATGATAGAATTGATCGCAAAGTAAAGCTTGATGTTATAGACTATTGGAAAACGAATGAGGATCGTTATGGTGAACTAGCTCATCTCGCGAGGGATATTTTAAGTGTACAACTTACCACTGTTGCATCGGAATCTACTCTTAGTATCGGAGGTCGGGTTTTCAATAAATGGAGGAGCTCTTATATTCTTGAAAACGTGGAGGCTGTGATTACTACACGGAGTTGGTTATATGGCTATCAAGGTAAGTCGTTTTTACATTATGTTGTCGATCTCTTCTCATTTTTTTTTCTGATTCTAATTTGTTGATTAACATTTTGCAGCCATTGAGGAGGACGAATTCGAAGGTGTAGACGTAGAATGGTCGAACGTTCAATCATCTTCTTGAAGTTAATGATGAAGATTTGAAGTCAAGCTTCTTATCGTTTTTATAGTTTTTTTTGGGTTTTACATGAATCCTGATGTATTGTCTTCCTTTTTTTTTTTCTCTAGTTTTGAGAACTTCCTAAAATCGTAACTATTAGAGTATTACCTATGCAATAAAATTTTTTATTTTTGGAACTCATTCAGTCTTCTACTCTTCTCCATTAGAGGTGGCAATCGGGTCACTCGGGTCGGGTCAAAGCGGGTCGGGTCATATCGGGTCAGTGACGGGCTCAGGTCGGTTCGGTTCATGTCGGGTCATCTTCGGGTCGGGTCATCAATGGGTGGCAAGTCGGGTCGGGACGTTAGCGGGTCAATGTCGGGTCAAAGTTATCGATATTTTATCTTATATATTTAGTTTTAGATGATAATTTTATGTTTAAATACTGGGTAGGTGTATTGAATGTAGTTTTAAGGGAAAATAATTAAGATGAATGTCAATTTGGTGTTATTCAAACCATTATTAAGGTACTTCATTATCGGGTCATTTATCGGGTTGAGAAAGTATTGGGTCACGGGTCGGATCGTGTCGGTTCAGGCCGGTTCGGGTTGAAAAAAATAAGGTCATTATCGCTTATCGGTCGGTTCGCTTCGGGTCGGTTCGGTTTCGGTTCACCCAATTTTCGGGTTGTATCGGGCGGGTTTCGGGCGGTTCGGTCGGGTTCCTCGGGTGGGGTCGGCTTTTGCCACTCTATTCTCCATGTTCACTTTTTAATAGATATGAATAACATAGTTATAGGCTGGACTACCTTGAAAATGGTCCATGAAAATGCATGTCTTCTAATGACTAGTTGACTACTCTGCTTGAATTTTTGTCCGTTGTTAGTGAATGATGAGATATACTCATATACGTAGTAAATATTTGTGATTCGTTATAACTAATGTAAATAATTTTCGTCCCATTATAAAAGATATCTAAAATTAATCGATTATTTGGCTACGAAAATAATTTAAACTCCTTCAACTCTTGTGGTCTGACATGCACTTCATGAAAATCGGTGGTAAGACATTGGATATTCGAGTCTAAGTAACTTCCGTACTAATATAGAAAAAAAGTAAATTAATATGATTATGTTTTGTTTTTTATTATTTACAATCATTACATTCGAGTCATTTCGGGTTGTAATGTTGAGATTTAGTTATCAGATTACAGGTTGAAATCGGTTCAGGTATGTTTCGATTCAGGTAAAACAATTCGGGTCAAAACAGTTCAGGTTCATACGATTTTGGGTCTATTTCGGATATTACAAATTCGGTTCAGTTTCGAATCAATTCAAGTTGATTTGGGTTTCGGATAAAGTTGAAGTTATACCTTTCGGATGTACGGTCAGGTGTCGGTTCAGGTATTTTTGATCGGTTTTTCGGATTCGGTATACTTTTGCCAGGTCTAGTTCTATCCATTTCATATCCTAGAATCGTCACTTTTGCGTTCCTGTGCTCCGTCTTTCTTTCCCTTTTCATTTTTCACCAATGTCGGTTTTTCGCTCTATTTCAGTTTGGATTTGATTGATTGTCCTTTATTTCAATCACAACTACTCGTCTAAGATGATTTTACACAATTTAAATTAATCGTAAAACTAGATCTTTTAATAACCACTTTTACACACTAATAAAGCTATGTTCACAGATCTATTTTACAACTATATTACTGAAAACCGCCTTACAACTAGCTCACTATTTGGGTGGTATTGAATATGAATACTACGGAGTACCATTTTGTAAATTGTTGCCCTTGTGAATTATTTAATTAATCCATTATTTAATTAAACATGTACTTTATACAAAAGTTAATTTGAAATTCTGTATCTATATTAGTATAAAAGCCCGATGTCTATCAGGCTATATCATATAATTTGTTGTCTATTAGTAAAAAAAGTCTGATGTCAATCATATTTTTTTTGTGGCAGTGTTTAAATTGCATGGGGCGTGTAGTATCATAATATGGCGGACTCGGCCCAGTTCCAAGACTATACAACTGGATGTACAATGAGCATTATACATCAAGGTTATTTTAGTCTTTTTTTTCAAATATTTTTGCAAAAAAAAAAGGTAACGTAATTCAATTGTCAATCTAATCCTCATCCTCCCTCCGACTGTTTCCATATTTTTCTAACTTCTCTTCATCTTCCTTCATCATCCAGTTAATGAATCATCTTCTCCCGTAAAATTATTATAATTAATTGACTATGAGGAACTGAGCATCATCTTGAAGGAATTTTTTTATCCAAAATTTCTAATGCATGAAAATAGTTGAAGCTCGTATTATTTTTACATTAGCTCGTATTCTTATTTGAATATCTCGTATTCTTATGTGCTCGTATTTTAAAGGTCATGATCATTTTAAGCTTGTATTCTTTTTACATTAGCTCGTATTTTTATCTTAATAGCTCATATTATTATGTGCTCATATTTTTAAACTCGTGATCCTTTTAAGCTCATGTTCTTTTTACTTTAGCTCGTATTCTTATCTTAATAGCTCGTATGCTTATTTGCTCGTTTTTTAAAGTTCGTGATCCTTTTAAGCTCGTATTCTTATCTTAATAGCTCGTATTCTTATCTTAATAGCTCGTATTCTTAGGTGTTCGTATTTTTTAGTTCATATTCTTTTAATAATAGTTTGTATGATTGATGTAGAAATTTACCTCAAAGTATTGTTAGATGCATTTTTCCTTCCTGATGATGATATAAATTGCTTATCGTTCACGAAATATTGTTAGATGCATTTTTCCTCCTTGATGATGATGTAAATTGCTTCCTTTCACCATTTTAGAATCAAAATTGTGGAGAAGAGAGATTTGTCGACTGTCGTTTAAGAGAAATTTAGAGAAGGGAAAGAAGAGGGTTTGTCGATCAAGAGAAATCGAATTAGGGAAAAAGGAGATGCGTAGAATTTATTTTTATTTTTATTGGGCTTAGATAGATATTGTATACTCCCTCCTATTCTAAATAACTCTCCATATTTCCTTTTTCGTCTATTCACAATATTCTCCCTATTTCCTTATTTGGCAAACTTTAATACTTATTTTAATCACCCCACCCCACAACAATACCCCACAATACTCATACTTTATCTTATTTTAATCACTTTACCACACAACAATCCTTATTTTAATCACTTTACCCCACAACAATACTTATTTTAATCACACAATACCTTTCCTCTCTCCAATCTCCTAACCCACTCCAATACTTTATCATATAATACTCCCCTCCCTTAATTCTCGTGCCCTCCATAAAAGGGGAGGGTTATGTAGAATAGGAGGGAGTATAATATATGGGCCTGTTGTACAATGCTACTGTACAACAGGATGTACGATCCTATTTGTGGACTCGGCCATTTGATTTTTATTTTTTTTATTGTTTTTTTATCCTGACCAAAGAGAGAACAAAGGGTTAAAGTAGACAACATACACCGAAATATAAAACCCATAACTGGCCTTTAGATTTTATTCAAGATCTTGATCATGATGACGACCTAACGTACATAAACTGGAAAAACAAGACACGTTATTTACAAACATGAGCAACATAGCTCAAGACCCATAAATTAAAAAAAAGACGTAAAAGATACGAGTAGCATCAAGATCTTCTACACAACGATTACTCTAAAGGCCCAACACTACGAGTGAAAACGCTTGGATGCATGCTACACAGGGACAGAAGCATCATCCCCATCCACCGGCCCCTGAAAACACGACACGATATATTCTGTTAGCTTGAATTTATAAATTATTTACTTCGTCTCAAGTCATTTGTTTAAATCTCGCAATAAAAAAACATATATTTAACAGAATGCATAGAATTGGCTTCAACGGAAAAGATACTAGCTTAGGGATCCGAGTAGTATAAGATGTAATGCTAATACCATACCTGAGAAGGTGGAATGCTAGGGGTTGGGAATCCGGGCTTCAAATCGTCTAGGGTTGAAATAGCAGCCATTTTGTGGTTGTTTTAATTATATATTGTACTCCTTAATTAAAATTCACTTATTGTTCTTCATTTATAAAGGGTTTAAGTAGGTTTGTCGTTTTCATAAACAAAATTAAAAAAAACATTTTGCATTGAGACGTGTCTAATTCAAAAAGCATGTGTCAAACGATAATCACCTAGTGAATGCTGCTAAAACGTGCATGCATGCCATGCAATTATGTGGCTAACTAGGTTTGGTATCCGGCTATATCCGGACTACTTTTATTTACCATTTAAATTTTATTATCTATGAAATATGATTTGCTATATTTGGTTAACACATATATTTACAATTTATATCTTAAAATTATGATGAGAGGTAAAATTAATCAACAACTTATGAGACACGTTCACCTCTCCCGCTGTTAATATTATTACTTTCACTACATCCCCTGTTAATATTATTACATTCACTACTTCTTCGGTTGGTGTGTTGTTAGTATAACTACTCATGCTACTTTTACGGTTAACCCGTTAGTTTTATCAAACAAATATATTTAAATAAATTAATATTTTTTTAAAATCAAATTGTTAGTTAATTTTTTCATACTCTCTCCGTTGTTCCTACTGTTACTTTCTTTACATGTGTTGTCACTACTACTACTTTCACTTCTCCCGCCGTTATTATTTTTTTCGTTCACTACTCTCGCATTTATTATTGTTAATTATCTAATTGATTATCTAGTTGTATTAGAGTTATATATTTAATTATCTAGTTGATTATCTAGTTGTATATTTAATTATCTAGTTGTATATTTAATTATCTAGTTATATATTTAATTATCTAGTTGATTATTTAGTTATCTAGTTGATTATCTAGTTATATATTTAATTATCTAGTTAAATATTTAATTATTTAGTTGATTATCTAGTTATATATTTAATTATCTAGTTGATTATCTAGTTATATATTTAATTATCTAGTTATATATTTAATTATCTAGTTGATTATCTAGTTGTATATTTAATTATCTAGTTATATATTTAATTATCTAGTTGATTATCTAGTTGATTATCTAGTTATATATTTAATTATCTAGTTGATTATCTAGTTGTATATTTAATTATCTAGTTGATTATCTAGTTGTATATTTAATTATCTAGTTATATATTTAATTATCTAGTTGATTATCTAGTTGTATATTTAATTATCTAGTTATATATTTAATTATCTAGTTGATTATCTAGTTATATATTTAATTATCTAGTTGATTATCTAGTTATATATTTAATTATCTAGTTGATTATATAGTTGTATATTTAATGTGATTATCTAGTTGTATATTTAATTATCTAGTTATATATTTAATTATCTAGTTGTATATTTAATTATCTAGTTGATTATCTAGTTGTATATTTAATTAAAAGGTGGCAATCGGGTGGGTCGAGTCGGATTCGAGTCGGGTTATTTCAGGTTCGGGTTATCGTGATGTCGGATCGATTCGAGTCGTGTACATTTGTGGGTCGGATCGGGTTCGGTCGGATTATTTCGGGTTATGACTTACCTCGGGTATCGGGTCAGAATATGGAACACTTGGTCGGGCGACAGTTGTTACGGATCGGGTTAGTTCGACTAAAATTCATGTAGCAGTTCATATCGGGTTAAAAAAAATTAAATACTAATTCTTATTGGGTTATAACGGGTCACAACTTGTCCATTTCTAGGTCATTCTTTAATACTCCTTATACAGTAGAATATGGAGAGTTATTACTAAAAAAAATATGTAAGATATTGTATTCAAATTTTTAATTTAAGACTAATTACCATTGCTCGATTGATTATGAATTTATGAAGTAAGTAACTCATTTATATAATATGGAATGTGAAATACCAATAAATAACATATTTAAATAATTTTATGTTACCATTGGACATAGGACTTACGATAAAATTTGAACTCAAAAATATGAAAATCAAACATAGATTGGTAATTAAAAAAAAACAAATACTTTTTCACCCGATTGTGAAATCACCCGAACTTAAATTCACCCAAATTCGAATTAACCTAACTATAATTAACAAACCTCAAATTGACTTGAACCTCAAAATGTAGCTTATAAGCTAGTTAAGTTTATTTAAGTTAAATTTTATAAATTAAGTTAGTTTGAGTTAACTTAAGCTTAATTAGTTAAATTTGTTAACTTAATTTAATTTAAGTAAAGTTTAAATTTACGTTAAGTTCAGGCTAAATTATGTTTATCTAAGTTAAATGCAAATTTAGATTTACTTAACTTAAGTTAAGTTCAATTTAGCTCAATCAAATTTAGTTTAATTTAGCTCAATTAGGTTCAATTCAATTCAGTCGAACTATATTTAGTTCACTTTAACTCAATTAAGTTTAGTTCAGCTACAATTAGTTCAATTTAGCTCGATTTAGCTCAATTAAGTTCAGTTCAATTCACACCAACTACACTTAGTTCAGTTTAACTCAATTAAGTTCAGTTTAGCTACAATAAGTTCAATTTAGCATAATTAAGTTCAGTTCAGCTCAATTTAGCTGAATCAAGTTCAATTCAATTTAACCCAGTTTAGCTCAATTAAGTTCAGTTCAGCTATAACCAGTTCAATTTAGCTCGATTTAGCTCTTTAAGTTCAGTTCAATTTAGCTCAATTAAGTTCAATTCAGTCCAACTACATTTAGTTCAGTTTAGCTCAATTTGACTAAGTTCAGCTACAATCATTTCATTTCAATTCAGTTTTGCTCTATTAAGTCCAGTTAAATTTAGCTCAACTCGGATTCGTTTCGGTCCAAAAGAATAAGACCTTAGTCAAATAAACTTTAATGTATAATAATATTAAATCAAGTAAATATTAAAAGAACTCGTTTTAAAATAAATATGAAAACCGTCTTATTTAAATAACTGTGTTTGCTGATCACCTGATGTTCTTACTAAAAACGTACGAAGTAATCAAAAATACTCTCCATAATTAAATCACCCAAAGTCACCCACACGTCCCCATTCTCCATTTTCTGTTTATGTACAACTTGGGTTTGTGACTTGTGAATTGTGGCTTGCCCACAAAGACACGTTGTCTAGAAGACTAGTAATTAGGAAGTAACCAATTTGGGTTTTATGATAGGTTGTACTTGTATGTCATATCTTTTTCATTTACGTTCCTTTGAAAATTTACGGTCCGTCTCATTGAAGACGGCCACTATCCGTCATAAGTTGAAGACGGATAGTGGCCCTCTCACAAAATGGAAATGGATAGTGCAAGTGGGGGAAATGGATAACCCCACTTGCACTATCCATTTGCATTTTGTGAGAGGGACACTATCCGTCTTCAGCTTGTGACGGATAGCGTCCGTCTTCAATGAGAATTTGTGGAAAATTTATGCAAAGTTTGCAATTTTTAAAAAGGAAAATAAATGGTTCAACTAACTAATCTAAATTAAGTTTCGATAAATTGTCAAAAAAAAACTACATTAATCTATCATATGCAATGAAAAAAAAGTGTATTTATGCACACAATTAAAATAGAAACATAAATTTAGTCAAGCTTATAGATCTAGGAGTTAAATAAACTAAATGTTAACACTTGTACGATTCTAGTGGACTCGTATATTAGACATCAACATTCATAGAACAAATTAAAAAAAAGTACAAAAAAAACTCTTAATTTATAAATTTAACGTTATAATCTTATAGACGTAGTTTTATTCAGGTTTGTATCGGATAGTCGAGTCTTACTCAGGTCGGGTTTTTTCCTTGTCGGGTTTAATCGGCTTCGGTGTCGTGAGATTCGGGTTATATCGATTATCGGATGTTAATAAGAATCGGGTTATGCCAGATCGGACTGGGTCGGTTTCAGGTGTTATGATTGTTTTGTATTTTCGGGTGTCAGACGGGTTCGATATCGAGTGAGTCGGATCGGTTTTGTCGAGTCGGATCGGATCGGGTTTTGCCAGGTCGAAGTTGTATATTTAATTATCTAGTTGATTATCTAGTTGTATATTTAATTATCTAGTTGATTATTTAATTATCTAGTTGATTATATAGTTAAATATTTAATTATCTAGTTGATTATATAGTTATATATTTAATTATCTAGTTATATATTTAATTATCTAGTTGATTATCTAGTTATATATTTAATTATCTAGTTGTATATAGAGGTGGCAAACAATGACACGACACGAAACCGACACGAAATTAACGGGTTTGGGTTGAGACTTAATGACCCATTTATGTAAGTGGGTCAACACGAACACGACACGATATTTAATTGGGTTGGGTTAGGGTTGACTTCTCTAAACACGAACCTAACACGAATGACCTGTTTACTAAATTAATCCTATTTTTTCTTGATACTCCATCACATAAATATACTTAAACTTTCAAAATATGGACGTGACATGAAAACACGACACGAACCCGACACGAAATTAACGGGTTAGGGTTGAGGCCTTATGACCCATTTATGTAAGTGGGTCGACACGAACACGACACGAGATTTAATTGGGCCGAGTTTGGGTTGGAGGGATTGTGACCCGTTTACATGTGACACGATCTAGTTGTATATTTAATTATCTAGTTATATATTTAATTATCTAGTTATATATTTACTTATCTAGTTGATTATCTAGTTGTATATTTAATTATCTAGTTGATTATCTAGTTGTATATTTAATTATCTAGTTGATTATCTAGTTATATATTTAATTATCTAGTTAAACATTTAATTATCTAGTTGATTATCTAGTTATATATTTAATTATCTAGTTGATTATCTAGTTATATATTCAATTATCTAGTTATATATTTAATTATCTAGTTGATTATCTAGTTGTATATTTAATTATCTAGTTATATATTTAATTATCTAGTTGATTATCTAGTTATATATTTAATTATCTAGTTGATTATCTAGTTGTATATTTAATTATCTAGTTGTATATTTATTTACCTAGTTATATATTTAATTATCTAGTTGATTATCTAGTTGTATTAGGGTTATATATTTATTATCTAGTTGATTATCTAATTGTATTAGAGTTATATATTTAATTATCTAGTTGATTATCTAGTTGATTATCTAGTTGTATTATAGTTATATATTTAATTATCTAGTTAATTATCTAGTTGTATTAGAGTTATATATTTAAATAAATCTGAAATATTATATTAGAATGTTATTTAAGAGTAATAATTATTATTTACTAATTAAATTATGAATCTAATGAGTTATGGAATATTATATTTTTTTGGAAATCTGAATTGATTTACTTACCTTTTAATATTTTCCAAAATATAACATATACTTACAGTATATTATATTTGTTTATGTTAAATAATTAACAACTTTATACTAATTAATACCATAAGTGGGACCCGTTATTTTAAGGAAACTCGGCATATTTCTAGTATTCTCTAAATTTATACTTTTAACAAAAACTATATAATATTTACATTGAAGTCCATTGTTAAGGTACCATCACACAACACTAGCGATTATAAACTATATAATATAATTAATTTGTATAAATTTATTTAATTTCATAGAAGTCCATTGGTTTCTGGAATTAATATATAATATTGATTGATTGATTAAGCAAGACGACAAACGTTAAATTATTCTAAACGATTTGGTCAAACAATAATTCAACAATTACTTCGTTATACGTGAAATGATTTTGTATTGAATTATGTAAAACTAGTGTGGGTGCTCGGCTTCGCCCGTGCTACCTCTATTTAGCATTAAAATATATTCTCAATTAACCAAACCTACTTAAAGTTGCATAACTCATAAATTTATCATTAATATATTTTTCTATGATACGGAGTATATTTTAAAATACAATGAAATAAATAATGAGACAAATTCACTATTCCCGCTATTAATATTTTACTTAAATTGATTGCTTAACTAATTTTTCATATATACTATCTTTTGTTCTTAGAATTGTCACTTTTATTACATTTGTTATTATTACTTTTACTTTCACTACTCCCGCCGTAATTATTGTTAATTTCACTACTTGTACATTAATATTGATAATTTCACTATTCCAGTTGTTACTTCTCTTACTTTCACTACTCGCGCTCGCTGCTAATATTGTTACTTTGACTATTCAAATGAGTGATTAATATCATATTACTATATCCAATGTTACTACAATTCTTTTCACTTCTAACGGAATTACTTTTACTCTTTAAGTATCCAAAAAGTGATTACTAATTTACTATATCCAAGGTTACTTTTATTACTCTCACCACTCGAAATAACTATATTACATATATGCATTAAATTAATTAAGTCGAAATAATTATGGAATATTATATTTTTTTGGAAATCTAATAGTTTTCAAAATATATTATACTTATATAACATATGTTTATGTTAAAATAATTAACATCTTTATACTAATTAATACCATAAGTGGGACATGTTTATTTTAAGAAAAATCACCATATTCCGGTGTTCTCTAAATTTATACTTCAACCAAAACTATATTATTTACATTAAAGTCCCTTGTTCAGGTCCATCGCATAGTGCTATTGATTTAAAACTATATAGTATAAATATTTTGTATAGATTTATTTAATTACATTAAAGTCCCTTGGTTTCTGGAATTAATATATAGTATTGATTGATTGATAACTTTTAAAGGCAAAATTTATGTCCCTTTAACTAACCACAAATTCTTATTTCAGATGGCCACGCACTTTGAAGTTTCAGACAAGCATATATGACCATTTTATGGTTAAACTAGTTTTGTGCCCCGCGAAAATCACAGGGTTACTTTCGAATAATCCTACTAATATATAGTCCGTGAAGGAAAAATGCAAAAAGAGACAATCGACGTTTTCACAGTTGTAAGTTTCGGCCGTTCACAAGCTATTATTAGAGTTTCAATCTTTATCACCATCAACACACCACGTCCTAAAATCATTACTTATATTTCAAAACTATTTTCCAAATAAATCCAAAATGGTAATACTTAACTAAAGACGGAACTTTAAATTAAGTTCATATTGGATCAAGATTATGCTACAGAAGAAAATAGTTTATGTTAAGAATAATAAGACTGCTAAAGTACATTTTGTAATTTAACATACTATTTCTTTGAATATAGTGGCTAACACACTTATCATGCGTACTGTATGTTCTAGTTCTATAAACAACTTATTTGGGATCTAGACGAAAAATGCATGCCTTGAAAATGGAGGGCAACAATATATGAAGAAAAGAAATTATAAAAAACGTGAAAACCTAAGCAATTATGAGCAAAATGAAAACCTAAGCAAAATGAAAATCTCCTTATACGAATATGTGTTAAATTCTTATTTGGGCTCTATAAGAATATGTGTTAAATTCTTGACAAAATCTCCTTATTTCCTGCAAAATGAAAACCTAAGCAATTATTTTCAAATCAAATGAAAAAACAAAAGAAGGATATAGTCTCGCAGTTTTTGCGGGATATAAGACAATGCCTTTATTTCTGTTTGGGAGCTTTTGTTAGAAAGCAACAATAACACTCCTAAACAAAATCTAAATACTTTAGAGTATGGAGACGCTATATATCTACACCTCTGAGCTTTGAGTGTCACGAAATCAAATCAATCCGTATATTCGTATCGTATACAACCATACCGTTAACCAAGCCACACTAGTTGTCAAGAAACCATCTCAACCAAAAATTTAAGCTGATGGTTGGAGTCCCAAGATCGGTTTTATACTCTAACACGCCCCTTCATACAAATGCCCCTAACACTAGTTATACTACGGAGTACTTCCTCAATCTCAATTTTATTGTCCTCCTTACCATTTTGAAATGATTTTAAAAAAGATAATGAACTATCAATTTTATCCTTTAAATTAAAAGGAATAGGGACAACATTCATTGGGATAGCCGATAGGGGTATTAGTGGAGCACAAATTCTCATTATAGACGGACACTATCCGTCTATAGCTATAGACGGACAGTGTCCCTCTCACAAATGAAAGTGAATAGTGCAAATGGTTGGGAAATGGATATCCCCACTTACCCTCCCACCTTTTATTTTGTGAAAGGGTCACTGTCCGTCTATAGCTATAGACGGATAGTGGTCGTCTATAATGAGATGGACTGTTAGTGGAGATATACAACTTTTTCGTTCTAAATTTAAAAAGGAGACAATAATTGTAGGTCTTGAAGAATATAAACTGCAAAATTTAACCCATATAAAAAGTTAAATAGCCAAAATATAATTATAGTTCAACTTTCCAGTTTACATCATGCCTTTAAATCACGTTTGACCAATTCTTAAACAAAAAATACGATGAGATTATTTAAACCATAATAATAATAATAATAATAATAATAATAATAATAATTGCCTAAATATAGTACCCTTGCAGATTCCTCTACTATGAAACTTTCATAGTTCGGTATCAGTTGCCTCTTCGCCCAAAATGCTACTAGTCCTACTACCTCTCATCCCAGGGGCGGATCCAGGATTTGACTAAAGGGGTGGCACACTAAGAAAAAAAAAATTGCGGACAACATTTATACATTAAAATTCTAACATTGTCAATACATATATACCAAAAACTCTAAACCAAATACCAACAAACCTAAGTCCATTATTCTAGAGGGCATATCCATTTTCGGCGATAGAATGTACCTCACATGAGCGTAGAATTGTAAAGTTGTAGCGGACAAGAACGGTCAAAACTTGAACACAGCCATATCATTCACATTAATCTTAGATAATAAATAAACGACAACGAAATAAATGCAACTAAGAGGCGAAACACCAAGCAAAACTAATGCAATTAAGAGGCGAAACACCAACCCACATCTTACTATATCTTCAATCCACCTTTGGGAAGCAAGTCTAAGACGCCCGGCTACCGAAATGACTGGAATGCTGGATTCGCCTCTATGATACTCACAATTCCATCTCATTACTTGTAATTATACATCAATCAATAACCCACCGTACTAAAATTACATGCTTATCCTTGGTTTTCTTCTGTATTCATTTCTTGTTGAATTGGCAGGCAAACTCTTATTGGCTAAATGAGGTACTATGGGGTTTATACAAGGCTATTACTTATGTAAAAGAGCTTTACGGAAATCCCACAGTCTATTATCCAGCGGGGCCAAGCGCCTCTGTTAGCCCTCCCCTACCCTACCTCTGCTGTCCGGAGGACTCAACACCCTTGCTTCATTTTACCCAAAAGATGGAAATACTTAAACATTGATGTATGTGAAACCAAAATGGAGGCATGAGTGATGCAGGAAATGTGAGACTTTCACAAGGCAGGCATGATATGAAGAGAATCAATCAATTACTACAAAACCTACCTGATGGCACTAAAGAAGGCGGGGCCAAACGCCTCTATAATTACCCAATATACATAAATTGAACTCAAACAAATATCCTACGAATCAAAATTAATTGCTAAGTGAGTGATTGATTTAGGGTTTGAGAAAAATGAGATAATTAACCAATCATTCAATCTAAACTAACCCAAATCTACAATTACACAAATAGAGAAATAGATTAACAAACTAATAACAACAATTAACAAATTAATGAACCAAATATTCAATCAATTAAATGCTCAAGAATCGAATTTGGGCGAAAAAAAATTACTTACCCACTACCCAGGGCGCCGCCACTACGGCAGGATTAAGGCCGGAGGTGAGGAGTAAGCCGACGGTGAGGTGGAAGGCCGGAGGTGGGCGGCGGTAAGGTGGTCGTATTTTGGATATTGGTTTTGTTTTATTTTGTACAGAATAGAATATGTTTACGTGGTATTCTATAGCGCCTTTCCTCTTTTTTCGAGTCCGTTTTTGAAATAATGCTCAAAAATAAAAGAATTGTCGTTTTGGGTCGATTTTGAAAACATTTATCGAAATGGTGTCCACGTAGGCTCGGTTTTGACGAGCCTGTATGGGGCCTAAACACGCCATACGTATTGGCGTGTTTAGCTCATTGAACATGCCATTACATATGGCGTGTTTAGGCAGTCTGAAATTCTAACCCCAATCCAGTAGCAAAATAAGGAAAGAAATAGAACACGCCATTACGTATGGCGTGTCTTAAGATGGAAACACGCCATTACGTATGGCGTGTTTTAGCAGCCCAAATTTTTTAGCCCAAGTCCAGTAGCTGGCAAAATGGAAGAAAATAGAACACGCCATACGTAATGGCGTGTCTTAAGGGGGAAACACACCAATACGTATGGCGTGTTTAGGCAGATTTTTTTTTTTTTTAGTATATCCGTCCCTTTCTACTAAATTAAACAAAACATTCATCATCTTCGCCTCACAAACACCAAGTGCGATAGAACAAACCTCACTCCCCTTCTTATTTCTTCACCTCACACTCATCTCCGGCGAATCTCCGGCGTATCTCCGGCATTATATTGGGTTTTTGGTTTTCAAATTATACATTCTACCTATTTAGCAAGGTAATTTAATTCTTTTAACTTATTTAATTTCATCTTTTGAATGTAGATTTTGCTTATTTTGTCTTCATTGTTGGTAATTATGTTGTTTTGTGCCTAGATCTACAACTTATATGTGTTAATTTAAGGTTGTTTAAAAAAAGCCCCAAATTTTCGAAACCCTAATTAGGTAGGATGAACGATTTATGATTTTTAATTGTTGTTTAGGTATGTATTTTAGGGAAATTAGGTTATTGGTAGTTGATTTATACTAAATTTGTTCAATTTTTTTTTATAGAATGGAAATTTGTGATTTTCCTCTTATTTGTTATTGGGATGGAGAAGTGTTGGAGCAAAATGGATGTGTAACTTATAGAGGAGGGAATCAATGTTTTATTCTAGCTAGTACAAAAATGACATATCTTGAATTAGTTGAAGAGATTTATAAGGGAATCGGTGTTCAAAGTTTGGGTACTCAATTGAAGGTAATGATGAAATTTCCGAGTGCCGGGTGTTTCAAAATTGTTCCCCTTAATAATGAGGGAGCCTTTAAAGCGTTATGGGCAAGTATTCGTCATTCACATGCTCCTTCAATGGACATATTTGTAGAAGTTTCTACTAGTCAAATTGTCACTCCTACACCAAGTATTAGGCTAGATGATGTTGCTCAATTTGTTTCACTTGAAACTAATGACGTAAATGATGGGGAATTTTATGGTAACTTAGAAGGTGATGAGATTGATGAGGAATTGGCAATACTTGATGAGAATTTGTTGGCAAATGAAGAAGATGGTGATGATGATCTTGTCTTTGCTAGTGCTCCCATTGTTGAGTTTAATAAGATTGATCAATTAGATGAGGATGAATTGAATAGCTGGAAAACTTGGGAAAATATGGTAAGATATGAACATGGGAAAGAGTTTGCGGTTGGACAAGTGTTCCCAAACAAAGCTTCACTTAGCGATGAGGTGACATCATATTGTGTTAAAGCAAATCAATTTTTCAAAGTTGCCGAATCAAAGCCTAATACTATTACCTTCAAATGTGGCCGGATTCCTACACCATGTAATTGGCGGTTAAGGGCTACACAAAAAGACTTTCATTCTGAAGTTTTTACCATTGTGACATACAAAGGTCCTCATGATGAGTCTTGTGTTTGTGACATGGTACCTCAAGACCACATGAATTTGAAACGAGCATTCATAAGTCATGAGATTCGTTGGCCTTGGTTTATGTCATGCATAAGAGTATTTGTTACCAAAAGAAGTGGGTTGTGTGTCATTTCCGATAGACACAAAGGGATTATGAAAGCAATGAGTGAAGTTGGTAGTGGGTGGGAGGAGCCGTATGCTTATCATAGAGTTTACATTCGTCATTTGGCTTCAAATGTTAATACAAGATTTAGAAATAATGCAGTTAAAGAAATGTTTGGGTCAACGACAATGCAATTACAAAACAAGAAGTTTGACATAGGATTTCGTCGCCTAGGTGAGTTGAATAGAGAGGCACAACAATATGTTGTTGAAATTGGAATAGAGAAGTGGTCAATTTGCCATGATGGTGGACATAGATATGGAATACTGACTACTAATTTGGCGGAGGCATTTAATAATGTTCTTAAAGGAGCACGTTTTCTACCCGTAACGGCACTCATAAAGTGTGTATTTTTTAGAGTTAATGCATACTTTGTTGAGCGACGTGAGTTTGCAAGGAAACGGTTGATGAAGGGGCTTCATTATAGTCCGAAGATTACAATCTTGTTGGAGGAAAATTGCCAAAAAGGAGCATACCATAAGGTTGTGGCTTTTGACCATGTCGGAGGGGTGTACCAAGTCACAACACGTAGAGGTTCTCGACCCATGTCACATGGTAACCATTTGCACACCGTTGATTTATCCAAGAGGACATGTACTTGTAACAAGTTCCAAACATACAAGTATCCATGTTCACATGTGTATGCCGTTTGTAAAAAGAAGGGTTTAAATGCTACTCAATTTGTGGACATCGCCTATTCTACCGGAGAACACTTAGCTTCATATGCTTCTAAATTTCACCCTTTGAAAGATGAGGCTTATTGGGGTCCTTACAATGGGCCTAAAATAGTGTGCGATGAGCAAAATAAACGGGGAAAAGGAAGACGGAAGAATAAAAGATTTCTTAATGAAATGGATGAGAAGAGTAAGAACAAGGTCACATGTAGTTTGTGTCGTGGTTTAGGCCACAATAAAAAAAAATGTACTTTGAGAGTTAACAATTCACAAGGGTATTCTACTACTTACACTTGTCTTTAATTTTTTTTATTACCATAATTTTTGTAATTATTTGAACATTTATTTTCATGCTAATCTAATAATCTTCTTTTAAATGTGTAGGAATAATGGAACAACATCAACAACAAGGCCCGGTGAACCCGGAACTTCTCACACAACAAGAGGGACACCGGAGCAAGGCAATTGTGGGCATGGGAGAGGATTAGTATTGGTCGACCTACACTCATGAGACCCGTTAATGCTACCCATCATGGACCGAACCCATTAGGTTCTCAACATCAAATCAGGATTGACTCATTGGGTCATACGTGGGCAAGTGTGAATCGTAAGAGGCCGGAAGGGGTGACCACACTAATTGGGTATAGGGATGCTTTTGATTCAATGCGACATGATCAGTTTACATGACAACCTTACACCCGACAGATTTTGTCTTTTTTGCCCGAGTTTTGTTATGATGACTCCGACGATTGGACAGTGATGGCACCTATGATTTGTTTCGACATTGTTGAGTGGCATTTTCCTAATAGGGTAGCTCGTCAATTTGGGTGGAAACAAATTATCCCTTTAAACTCTAATACCGAACCAAACTTGCACAAAGTTGACAAAAGGGGTGCCTCTTCACGGAATTGGATAGAAAAACATCAACCCTACATATCAAATTGGGTTAGGAGGGGTGATTTTCGGTTCCGTGGTGAAGAGGATGATATTGAAATGAGCTACTACGACCCTTACATGGTTTGGTACCGGGATCGCACTATTCTTCGCTTGAACCCTTTCCCCCCACAAGCTACTTATCAAGCACCATTTGGAGCCACACAATATCTTGTAAGTACACTTAATATACTTGTCTTAAAATTCTTAACCAATATATCATAAAATGTGATTAGCTTATACTACTTATTTTGTTTTAGGCGCAAGGTTTCGTCAATGTCCATAATACATGTGATGAGGAGCTTCGACAAATGCCTCTTGAGGTGCCTCCTCATTTCCGGACAATGGTTTCACACCTACGGGACTACTCCTCTCAATCGCTTGAACATGTAGGCTATTCCCATCTCCTTCAACCAACCGTAGAACCAAGGGAAGAAAGTTCACCAATGGTTCAAGAGTCCCTCGACTCAATGAATGTGGATGACGATGCACCATTGGTTCAATACACTAGGAGGGGTAGACGCTCTAAGTCATCCATGCCGGCTAGACACTCTATGTCTTCAATGCCGGCCATGTCTTCAATGCCTTCCATGTCTTCAATGTCACCCGTCAATGAACAAGGCACCCCGGAGTCTAAGAAAGGGTTTTGGAGTCGCATTCGAGGAAAAAGCAAGAAGAAGACTTGAGGACTTGATGTAATAGTTAGAGGATTAATGGTTTGTTTGACATTTTAGATGGTTAATTTGTTTGACATTTTAGTTGTAAAACTTAGAATTTAATCCCCTTGTGCGAAGCTTATGTGGTGTGTAAACTCGGTTTTTATTTATAATAGGCAATGGTTTGTGTTGTCCTTTGCATTGTTGAGCATTGTTGAGTTTGGTTTTCTATTTTGGCAAAGAAAAGATACGAGAACGAAGGAAATTTGTGCAGCAATGAAAAAAAAAAATTCTGACTAAACACGCCATACGTATTGGCGTGTTTCTCTCTTAAGACACGCCATACGTAATGGCGTGTTCTATTTTCTTCTATTATTGCAGCTACTGGACTTGGCTAAGAATTTGGGCTGCTAAAACACGCCATACGTAATGGCGTGTTTCCACCTTAAGACACGCCATACGTAATGGCGTGTTTCCTTTCCTTCCTTATTCAGCTACTGACTTTGGTTTCAATTTTGGACTGCCTAAACACGCCATATGTAATGGCGTGTTTTATGAGTTAAACACGCCAATACGTATGGCGTGTTTAAGCCCCATACAGGTGATAAGGCTAAAGTCGTATTACCAAATCAAAGTAAAACTATCTCAGGACTAACAAGAATAGCTAGTGATAAGACAGGTATCGAATCCACAGGGAGGCGGTAAAAGCTAAGTCTAAGAGTATTTAAGCTGTCTAGAAGTAACCGATTTCGGGGGTTTTGTTTTGAGTTGATTCTAACAAACTAATTGCAATGTAAATAAAGGATGAAAACAATCCCTACCCTTTAAAAAGAGAGAAGTTCGGGTACTGTAGCGATGAATAGTAGATGAGCAATGTGCGCCGTTGATCTCTCACCCTCAAATCTCACCCTTCCATTCTAACTTAACCTATCCTTCATCACTCTCACTCTTTTCGTCCTTCTTCGACATTCAGTTGCTTCTCTCATAAAAATACTACTCTCTAAATCCTTCCCAAATTCACTTCTTTTAATAAACCTTCACAAATTTCACACAAATTGCTTCAAATAATCGGATCCCATCGCAAATTCATCACTTGAACCAACCTAATTCCCAGATCACTTAAATATCACGAATTATTAGGGTTATGGACTATGGTTCACAATTAAATTTGGGATTTCGATTGTTTTGGATTGCTGCTCAGATTATAAGACTTTGTTGCGGATCAATCGGAGTTGCTGGTGTTGTAGGGTTTTGTTGCGGTTGAATCGAAGGTGCTGGAGTTGTAGGGTTTTGTTGCGGTTGAATCGGAGGTGCTGGAGTTGTAGGGTTTTGTTGCGGATCAATTGCAGCTGCTGGCTGGCGTCTGTCTTATGTCGAAACTCAAAGGTGTTTCGTGGTTTTGGTTATACAACTGTTTTTCTCCCTTTTTTTGTTTTGATTTGATTTGATTTTACTATTACTATCATTATTGCATTCCTGGGTTTTTGGCTTTGGCTGACCGCCTGCAATAGGTGATGTAATCTCAGTTATTGTCTTCCTTTCATTGCTTTTGTATATGTACATTGTCGTGGTAGTGGTTGCAGTGTAATTTAGATCTTAATTTAGACCGTACCAAACAAACATCTCTTAGTATAATTTCAAACTTGTCTTAATGCTCTCAAATTATTAGCCCTTAAAATATATGTATACTAATAAAAAATCCATGAAAGCTTTTAATAAATTGATAATCAGCTTCTATGTTTTTTCTTTGTACCGTATTTTGCTTTGGGAGTCGGTTAATTAGCTAAGATAGACACGTATTTATGTTTTAGTTGGTAGATATGTGCGTTGCAATTCGGGACAAGTGTTATTCTAATTTTGGTAGTTCTTTTGATTGGAAAATATTTGAGTTATCCAGAAGCCATCTACTGAGCTCGACCACTTTCATGCTAAACTACCCTGACAAGGCACAAGAATTGCTTATCTGAAGGAAAACAGTCCGTACTTTTGAAGGTACACTGTTTCCAGTGCAATTCTTCATCTGTCAAGATTTAGAAAATAAATGATTTTGGAAAATATATTTTTTCTTGCCAAATAGTTTTTCATACTTAAAACTTTTATAGTATTTCATCGAAAACTTGCTTGCCCACCTCGATTTTGCGCATTTTGTTGTGTGGTTCCGCAAGTAAAATTTGCACAATTATTTGTGAATTCCTATCTTCTGTCTTTACACTATTTGCTTATGTGTATTAGGCTCCATTCAGTTTCTACTGTCTCAGATGATTCCTGCTATCTTTACTGTGTCTATTGGTGTTACTTGTAGTACTTTCAATCTGTTATGGACAATACCACGACCAGTTTAATGCATATGTTCTAATCTCGTGCTCCTGATTAAGGAGCACTGGCAAATTAGCCGCACCCCATGTGAATCTAATTACCATATTTACATTTAGTGATGAATATGCTCATCAACTACTACTTCATTTAGGTTCACCCTCCTGCAAATCTAGCATCATAATAATTTCACTACTTATGTTGATTTGTACATTTGGTAATTTGTTTACGTGGTCGGAAATCATTTTCTAATTATTTCTTTTTATGTGCTTTGAGTTCTTAGGCTGCTACTACCTGGGATTGGGCTTTTGATCATAGACCAAGGCTCAAGTTAATTTGACCTCCTTTTAAAGGTTATTACCAGTTCCAGCAACGGCTCAGTTGATAATTTGATGATGCTTATTGTGTATTATGATGATTGTGATTGACGTTATCCTTGGATATGTGTAGGGTAGCAGCTTAAGTCTGGTGATTTGCAATCTTATGATGACGGATAGTTTGAGGTTTTCTTTTTCTTGAATTAAATGGGATTTTGTGTTTAATTAAAGTGGGTCTTAACCTTATTTGTAACTTTTATTGTCAAGTATTCCAGACATAAGAACACCGAACATAATGGTGGCCTACCACAATCCGGAAAAAGCAAAGATGTATGTTTGTATATCTGTATAAGAACACCGAACATAATGCAATGAATGTTTGAATATCTGTATTAGTTTAGCATAACTTGATTATTCTAATTTGCCTATTTCACTACTTTCTGTTGGTGGTCTTAGGTTACTTGTAGATATTCCTGTGCCATTGGTGAAGTCCTTAGGGCTGGAATTTAGCTGTTGCATTTTTTTTAGCATCTGGAATCACTGGGGGTACCGTTCGGTGTCTAGCCGATGGTCAACTGTCGTGATTTTAGTGTTAGTTCACACTGTTAAAAGTTGGTGATGGTGTTGGGTTTAGTCTTTAAGCATGTGCTTTTATTGGTTCTTAATTTGTCAGGCTTATTTAGGGTATTCATATGTTTTAGCTTGCTTATTTAGGGTTTTGATAAAGCATATTTAGGTGCTGGTTTCTGGTTAATCTTACTTGTGGTATCTTCAAGAAGAGCATTTACTTGCTTGTGGTACTTACGGGCTGCTGGTGACTGTCTAATTTGATCCCTGTGTTCATTTCGCGGGTTTTGACTTTATTTTTAACTTATGTTTACTTAGCTGTGGTATCTTCATAGCACAGTCATAAAGGTTTTTTCTTCTTTTCGTTGATAGTGTTAATTTGTTTACGTATGTTTACTTACTTGTGGTAACTTCAAGCCGAACATTTGCTTGCTTGTAGTTCCCTCATGCTGCTGGTTGATTCTCTTAATTTGCTTATATTTGTTTTTTCTTCTTTTTGTTGATTGTAGTTTTTATCTTAACTCTCCCGGTTTGAATTTAGGGTGTGCTAGGCATTACAGTTTCGGCGCATCTCGAAGGGAGCTGGAGGGGAGCGCTGATCTTAGCACCGCTTTGAGGTTGCTGATTGAATCGGCAAAGCCAAACCACAGGTTCTGATTTCTTTGGCCTGATATTAACTGGTTTATTTGGTGGGTGTTGATAGTGTCTATAATTTTTAAATCCGTCTTACTTCTTTTTGCATGCAGTATCCCGTGTATAAAGCATTCACGGGGTGCGTGGTGTCGTTGTTGAGGGCCCTCCGGGTGAGAATTATGCGGTGTATTCTCACTCACTCTGCTTACTCAGTCCTATCTTCGTAATTTCTATACATCATTCTCCCTACTCCCTCTCCTTTCTTCATTTTTTGTTTATTTCACCATCAATTATTTCATCACCTTTCGTCTTTGAATTATGCCCTGCCGAATTTCAGTCAAATCAGCCACGTCCATTGATTTTGGATTTCCGAAGTATGATTAACCTGGTTTTGTTCAATTTAAAGTTGTTCTATTCAGTTTTAGCTCTTTAATTTGAGTGTTACTTGTACTGGATATAGTAGCAGCTGGAGATCTGGTATGGGGACGAGAAATTGCCCTCGCTACCGTTTGTTTGTTTTATTCCTGGTATGAGGAGGAAAAGTTACCTAGCTGCCGTAGATTTCTGTCTTGTGCAGATGACCTCCTAAAAGATGGCGTTGGGTGTCTCTCTGATTGCATATTTTCCTGTGTCATAGGATTTCCAGAGAGTTACTTACGCTTTGGGCTTGTTTGACGTAGCTTATTCAATTTAATCTAACATAACTCAACAAAGCGTCTACTTTTAGTTGCCTCCTATTTAGGTTCTTTTGCGGCAACACCTCGTTATTGATTTTTCTAGGACAGTAGCAATGTAGCATATAGTGGCAATTGAATATGTCTCAGTTAAAGGATTATTATTATTAATGACAATGAGAGGTTTAAAATCTACATGGGATATGACCTTGATAAATATAAACTTTACTTCATTCGATTTAGTGTCTGCCATCTTATACTTTACACTCTACTGTAAATATGCAAAATTGTAAGATTGAGGAATGACTACTGATGCATAGAAGTAGGCGACAGAGTAAAGGGTTTGGGTGAATGAAATGCATACCTTTCATTAATGACCAGGGAAACAGGTTTTACAAATATTACAAAAAAAAAACTAATCTAACACAGTGCAACTAGATGTCCCCATATCAGACATGGCGAATGAGGGGCAACTGTGGTTCATTAAGGTGGTTAAGGGTTGTTCTTGGTTGTTTATGATGGCGTACTATGGAGAGTAGTGACGTTTAATGTTCATTGGTGGTTTGTGGGTAGTTACTTTAAGGTGATGTTTGGGGAGTTTATGGTAGGTATATGTTAATTTCCAAAATATCTGGCTGCGGTGGTTTGTTTTTGGAGTGTATTGTGCTTGGGTAACTGAGGATCATAGTGGTTCAGTGGTGGAGAAGGATGCGAGTAACGAATGATAAAATAGTTGCAGCTGTGTTGTGTATGAGAACGGAAGAAGAGTTTTGTAATGTAAAGAGTATTACATAGTAGTCTTTTGAGGTATTGCGAACTTGTAATAGGAGTAGGCTGGTGATAAGTCATCATAGGTTTGGATTGTGGAAAGGAATGCGCCACAAAGGCATGGCTTGACGATTATGCCTATAAAAAGGTTGAGGGAGAAGAGATGAAGTTGTCACATGTAGTTACACCAATGGTTGAATGGCTTTTATAAAAAGGACTGGAGATATGATTCGCTCTTACATTGTTTGAAAGCCGAATGGTTGTATCTGGTTGTAGCCACGATGACGACGCGAGAAGGACTAATGGTTTAGAAGAAAAGAGATAAGCTCAAGCCCAGTGCATAGGAACAATATGGGTAGAGGAGATTGAGTTAGGGCGTATAATTATTCATTTGCTCACTTGAATTTGAAAGGTAATAAGAAATTCATTTTTTATGGGTATATTTTGCTTCTAAATATTTCAAAAAAACAAAAATATCAAGTACTGTAGATAAATAGGGAGAGAAACTTGAATAAGGGATTAAGGTGTACATTATATACCTTCTCATTGTTTGTATATTTTTTTTTATCGATACGTCGACATTTAGGTAACCCATATGTAAATGAGGAGGTTAAAGTTGGAAAGGGTGGAGGAAGTGGTTAGAATAGGGTGAGGATCGAGTTTGTTTCCTCTTTGAACGCAAAATCTAGCTCCTCTCATACGGTCTTAACAGTAATATTCTTGCTATTAACTTTAATCTATTTCTCTAAGGTGAATATCATATTTAGGTAACCCGCATAAAGGCAGTGCCACTGCCATGATGGTGGTGTAGATGGTGTTTCACACTCGAGGAGGAAGAATATAATAGGGAGAGTTTTGAGAAAGGTGTGACAGGGTTACGAGTTTCTTTTCCGGCAATAGGTGTTGGTGTTGGTTTAGGTGGCTGGTTATTGGAGTTAGGGGCATGATGGGAGAGTCAGCGATGGCCAATGCTGGGGATAGTTATTAATATTTTTTCCTGTTGCAGTTTCAAATTTGTTTCATACTTTGATCTTTGTTCTCCTTGTTTTTTCTTTCATCCCGTCACTTAGACTTATTTGTTCATCTAGAGGCTAGAGTTATGTTTCTATGAATTGGATGCTATTTCCATTTAACATACTCTAATGTAATTTTGCAGGAGGAGAATCGCAAGTCTCACATATGACTTTGGAGGACAGGGATAAGGAAGTTGAATGCTCCGGATATCATTCCTATAATCGAAATAGATATTGTGAGTTTTTTGTTTAATAACTCAACAGTTTTTTTATAAATTTAGGATGTCTTCGAATTCTTGCTTACTTGTGTTTATTTGTTTGCACTTTCCTGCTGATAAATGAGAAAAGACTTTAGAGGCCAGTTTGATGGAGTTTAGGTACTCTGATATTTGGATTTTGCTTTACCCTGAATATCAAAATTTTTGTTGCTGAGGGGGTGGGAAGTGCCATCGCCGTGATTTTGGCTTACACTTGTTTGGATATTCTTGTGAGAGAACCTTGTAAATTAAGAGCATTTTATATCAATTCTTATTGTCTAACATTAAATGTTGGAAGCTCGATTCCGCTTTCCGGAAGTACTTGATTTGAGAGATGGAGAGTTCAACACCACGCTTCTTAAAGGTTGATGGTGAGTCAGAGCTTTTATGATCATTAATGGCAATGCCTTGTAAAACATTTCAGCTCCATGTTCATCTCTTAACATCTTCATATTCATAATTTCTTTGTTTTTTTGCCTTTCATTTGATTGGCAGCGGATTTAAAGTCAGAGTAGGTTTGATCATGCATTGTAGGGTAATTAGAGACGGAGATTTAAACCTCCGCTTTATTTGGTGCATTTTAATTTGGGAATAGTGGAGTTATTATTATAGCTTGTCAAATGAAGTATGATCAATATTTGTTAAAGGTGAAGTATATGATCATTATTTGGTGCATTTTTCACATGGATGATTGTTTCGAAAAAATTAAGAGAAAAAAGAACCCTAGACTTGTATACCCCACCCATGATTGTCTGATACAAAAAGAGAGGAAATAGAGATCTGAGCTTCATATACCCTCCCACGATATTCTGTTATTTGTGATTTGTTGCAGCTTTCCTCTACCATTTTCACATCCGAGCAATAGTCACGACCATTTTTGTTTGGGTCTGTCTTTTCTTTCTTATCCTGTTAATTTGGGTGACTTATTTTTTCGATCAATCGACCGGTCAATATTCACATGCTTTTTAATTTAAAGGTTCAAAGTTTGGTTTCTTTGTACTGTACAAGAAACTTATGTGAAAACAGCAGATACATCGATTGTCGATTACATCTCACACAACGATTTATGTTGTTGCAGGTGCTAATGATGATGGCTATCTCTTATGTTGGTGATGATGATGATGATGATGATGATGATAGCGATAATGGTAGAAGTTTGTGCGCATTCTACTACATTTGTCTATCAAGTTCAAATTACTTGTGATAGTTTTAGAAATAGCCCTTTTTTTTGTGTGAGATAGCCGTTAATATATGTTCTAATAAATACTACGCCGTATGTGATAGGTATATAGCCTTTCTTTTTAATTATTGTGGTTGTTTGTGTGTATGAGACTAAGCATGACGAAGCGTGGCGTAGAAACGTCTATCGATCATAGGAATTACTATGCTAATGTCGCACATTAACTAATTAAACGGGAATCCCGTCAATAACATGGCAGCGGTTAATCAAATTGGGGCTCCGCGCCCGGGAGGGCGCGGCGCAACGACTAGTATTATTAAAAGTCTAGGAATTAGGTTCACTAGGTCAATCAGTCGGGGATTATCAATCAATTACTAAATCTATCAAGTTGTTTAAGGTCATAAGATCGGTCGACTCAATTATGCCCTTTAGATCGATTCTAACATGCGGTCGCTATGATTAGATACTTTCTATTTGATTATCGCAGCCTATATCAATTCTAACCCGGTCGGCGATAGGATCGATTCGCTACACTAATTAATAACTCAGGCCTCAAGTGATTAACTAGAAGAATTACAATAATCAAACAACAACTTTAATGATATCAATAGCAACTAATTGGTTTTCCCTTTTTAATTAACCTAGATCCCCTTCATCCTAGATGAGGGGATTAGCTACTCATAATTATAACAACAATAATAAATATGATTAAAGATGAAGACATAATTGCAAGCATAAAACAATAATTTAAGAGCATAAAACGATAATGATTTAATTAATGAGGAAAGATTAGTACCATACAAAAGGAAGATTAGGGTTCTAAGAGAGTTTTCCAGCAATAACCAAGCAAAGTATAACGTAGGTTTACAATAAAACACGAGTCTTTTAATTTATAACAAAAGATTAACGTTTTAGGAAATTCCGGAAATAAACCCGCCAGAGAGGATCCTCGATCGAGTCAGAGGTGACTCGATCGAGGACAGCTGCTCGATCGAGTCAGCAGTGGCTCGATCGAGGAACTTGCTTCACAGGTCCTTATTTCTCTTCTTTCACTTCTAGTCTTCATGATTCCTCGTTTCCCGTGCCATGCGTCGTGTATTCTTCTATGCCGTCTCCGCCATGCTAATCTTAGCTTGATCATACTCATAACGAGTCATTTCTGCATCAAAATAGCGGCAGTATCGACAATTCATTGAAATAAATCATATAAATGATATAATAGGCACGAAACGGTATGAAATATGATGTAAAGGGAGCTATAAAAGTATATATGAAAGTGATACATCAAACTCCCCCAAACCAAACCTTTGCTTGTCCTCAAGCAAAGCAATCAGACCAAAACAAAGGACAACAAACATATGGTGAATGAATAACTCAGAGCAAATGTCTAGGCACATACAAGACTCAGCTGTCCATATCTATAACAAAGTAATGACCGAAGTTGTGCTAATAAAACAAATTTAAAAGCACGGGTAATAGACTCACGCAGCTCTTACTCAAGATGTGACATGATACCGAGACTCAGCCAAATACTTTTCAACCTTGCAAGACCATTTTGTTGGATTCTCGCGGTTTCACTCATGCACTCATAATGGGTGAGATATATGTAAGATAGAAAGAAGTAAGACTCTCACTCAACTTATGAGATATGCATGCAATCTAATGTGACAAGAGATTCTCCAACTAATATGCATTCACGAAACAGACGAAGTACATGTATCAAGGACAGAACGGTGGTAAAGTGGCATGGGTATAGAAGTGGCTTGTGCAAAAGCACGTATGGATATGTGAGGCTCAGACGGTAGTCGCAGCTCTAGACCAATAGCCAAAACTAATGAGAAACAAAACAAACATCCAGCTGGAGAAATAATCTCAACTTTGATAACATATGAGAGAAATGTAAGAAGCTCTCCAAATGTGCATTAGACTCCAGAAATTACCACACACGACCTCCTAACATAAATCAATGAAGCAAACATTATTCATCTTTTCTTTTTTCTCTTTTTTCGAAGCTTTTTTCTTTTTCTTTTTCTGTCTTTTTTTCCTTTTCTTTTTTTTTTTCTTTTCTTTTGCTTCACAATACTTCTTTTTCAACATAAGAGGTCACACAATTGTTACAAAAAGATAGCTACTACCCACATGACAATAAAAGTCCCAACCCAACCAAAGTAGCTATAACAATAAGGCTCAAACAACTGCGACTGTCCCGAAAAGGGTAGGCAAATTCTAGAATGTAGCTAAGAAATAGGATATAAAATGGCTACATGGTTCAAACGGGCTAACAAAACTGGGTGATGTAAGGCTTAATTGAACGATAAGAATCGCCTATCCACATGTACTTAATCAAATGAACGCGCAAAAGCTAATAAACTAATGTCACACTTATGCAGTTTGATATTACATATACCACAAGGAGACCACACTCATTAGCCTAAATAACAATGAGACCGGTTTATTAATGTTCCCGGCCTAGGAAGCTCTAAAGACCTCAGAAATTTAAGTGGTTTACCAACAAAATAAAGTCAAGTCTACTCGGCATAAGGCATATTGTGACGGTCAAGACTTGAGTAAAGAGCTTTGCTTATCGTAGCTAACAGGTCAAAACAATGTACATGAACAACTAAATGAGACTCAAATGCAAAGACAAAGCAAATTATCATCATTGCTATACAATTCACCAAGACTCGACTCAAAATAAACAAAAATAAATAAAAGACATGTTTTTGGATTTTATAATTTTTCAATTTTTTTTTGAATTTTTGATTTTTTTTCACACAACAATAAATAAAAGCACACAACAGAAATAAACACACTCCCCCAAACCTAAATGTCACAGTGTCCTCATTGTGACGCCTCTGACAAAGATAGCATCACACGAAAATCCAAAGAAGCTATGGGACACAACTAACAAAGGGAAAAGGGGAAAAAGGAAATGCAATAAAAACAAAAAGAAAGATAATACCAGCTGTAATGTAGTAGCCTCCCCCAAACCAGCTGGAAAGAGAGGGATGTAGTGACCAGCTGTCACTACTGGGCTCCGTATATCATCAAAATCATCAATATCGCATATAAGGACATAAGCTCGGGATCGGGAACGGCATCGCGCGGCCACGGCCTCTACCACGAGTGGGTCTCCGAACACGGCCTCGACCACGAGTGCCTCCGGAGCAAAGAGCGGTGGAAGTAGAAGCAGCAAACTGGCCAAACGGGCCTCTCTGGGAACAAGGGATGCCGGTGTCCTCCGCAAAAACAGAAGTAGGCTGAGGGGGGTGGACAAGAGTGTAGAAAGGACGGCCTAATGCACCAAACTCGGTGCTAAACTGCCCAAACTCCGTAGGAGTCACTCCGTAAAGATGGAACACGCGGCTGTCATCACCAGGAGTAGTGTAGTAAGAAGGTGACACACCGCCATACTGCCCCCCTGAAGCCAAAGTCATAGCCTCCATCTGCTCCCACATCCTCCTCTCCGTCAAAGCAGTGTTGATGCCCGTATGCATCCTCACTTCCCGTTCAACGACGGGATCAAAATGGTAGCCCGGAGCATAGCCTGAAGTGGGATAGGCTGAAGGAGGTGGAGGAGGAGCAGGCTGGAAGGAACCCGGCAGATGGGTAGTGGGTGCACGTCGTCTCCGGCGCCCGCCGGTGGTGGTAGTAGTACTAGACCCAGGAAAAGTAATCAAAAGATCCTCGGGAATCAGATAAGTAACGGGTGGTGGCCGCACCACAGCCGTACTCTCCTCGAGGGGGTCAACAGCAGGCAAACGGGCGCAAGGAAGAAGCATGTATGACTCACCGCGGACCCTCCAGTAATGGTCCGTCCCATTCTTAATATCAAGATAAGAAATGTCATAGCGAAGGTAATCATCATCAACAAGCGGCTCATAGTCACTCATGGGCTCATATGGGTCATCACCCTCAAAGTCACAAACAGCCCTAGCAATCTTGGTGACAAGAGCACCACAGTCAAGGTTCCCGTACCTCCCAATCATCCTATCAAACGCCGAACAGACAAGAGCAGGGGGAGAGAATTGGAACGTCTCCTCCCTATAAGGATTCAAGTAGCTCGCAAGTATTAAGACCTCAATAGTGGAGGTCTTGCTCTTATCGGACCGGCCATACAACAAGTTACTTAAATACCTCAAAAACATACGAAGACAAACGTGTTGGACATCTAACAAAGCCATAGCACTGACGTCGGCATCCATATAACCAGTAAACAATGGAAAATAACGAACAGCAGACAAACCACCAACACCATACAAGTCCCCTTCAAGATGCTTATCCAATCCCGAGGATTTCGAAATACGGCCAAAGGTTAAAGACCGTTCAACATTAAGCAAACGAAATCTGATTAGGTGATCACTGGGGAAATAAGTAAAAGAACTCAGAAATTCAAGAGTTAGAGCAGGGTAAGATAACTCGTGGAGCGTGAAAAGACCCTGCAACCCGATTTCATTAAACATGCCAAACATAATGTCGTCTATCTTCAAAGTGCGCAAAATTTTCCTATCAACACATCGAGTGGCACTCATAGACTTGGATAACAGGTACACAAACCTGTCCTTCTGTGCTTTGTCACGAAATTCGATAAATGGATAATCGTCTAAGGGAGACAATTCATCCTCCGAAGACACAATCTCCTCAGGAATTACTTCGGGCTGTTGAACCGGTACTCTTCTTTCTCTAGTCCGCTTATTTCCTTGCCCGGAAGTCGACATTATCTACATAAGAGCAAGTAGAAAATTAAACTCCAATAATGTCAGAAAAACAGTCCCGGTTTTGGCACTCATGGGTCCGAAAAATCAACTTTTAAGACTCCAAATGACAATGAAAGCATCCAAAAACTTAGGGGAACATGAGTATGTATCAAATATGGAAGATTCCAAGCAATAGAATACAATTCTAACCAATTTAATGCAAAATTTCTACCCGGATTTTGAAGAACCCTAATTCCCAAATTAGCAAATTAGGCATGAATTCCAACAAGTAAGGGGCTAGAAAGCAAGGAAATAGCAATTGTATACTAGCAAGGGAAGATTCAATACAATAAACTCAAGATTTAAGCAAGAAAAATCAGAATTTTCGAGACATATAAAGGCAAAATCGCGACTTACCTGAGCAAATTAAGCAAAGGAATTGAAAAAATAAGCACAAGAGAACGATTCAAACAAGTAATAAGCAAGTAAGCACAAGTTTTATGTGAGTTTGAATGATGATTGAGGAGGAAAATAGAGAGAATGAGTAGTAGAGGAGGAAGAATGCAGTGAAATAACACGAAAAGAAGAAGGAAGTTGAAAGAAATTAGGGTAACAAAAGCATAAAACCGGTGAAAATCAAACGCGGAACCCGGTCTAAATTGGATCCTCGATCGAGTCGCAGCTGGCTCGGTCGAGGAACCAATTTCAGGACCACCCAACTTTCGTTCTAAACTTTTTGAAATTCTTCACTGGTTCCTCGATCGAGTCGCAGCTGACTCGATCGAGCTGATAGGTTCCTCGATCGAGTCGCAGCTGACTCGATCGAGGAAGTAGGTAGGGGCTCCTTTCTTCGTCATTTGTTACTCATAACTTCAAATCCCGTCAAAATTCCTGCAAAAGACACTTGAAAGCTAATCAAGTACCCTCTCCTCGTCTCTCCAAGTTCAAAGAAACATAAAAACAAAAACAATACGTGAATTTAAATCCTAATTACAAACTAATAAATTTACAAAATCCGAGCTGCCTCTCGGTAGCGCTGGTTTTTGCGGTCCCGCACGACCGTAATTCTTCATTAGTAAGAGGAATCAATGGGGAAGAGGTCAAGGGCCTCTATTACCCCCACAAAAGCACCTTCATAGTATGTCTTCAAGCGTTGCCCATTCACTTTGAAGGTCTTTCCTGTGTCAGAATGCAGTGTAACTGACCCAAATTTGTTCACATCAGTAACAGTGAACGGTCCAGACCATCTACTCTTCAATTTACCTGGAAACAAGCGCAAACGAGAGTTAAACAAGAGAACTTTCTCACCAACATGAAATTCTCTTTGCAAGATATGCTTGTCATGCCACTTCTTCGTTCGCTCCTTGTAGACTTGAGCACTATCATAGGCATGCAGTCGAAATTCATCTAGCTCATTCAACTGCATCAATCGTTTCTCACCCGCCAGTGAGGGATCCATATTCAGCTCTTTAATGGCCCACATAGCCCTATACTCAAGCTCCACAGGTAAATGACAAGACTTGCCATAGACAAGTCGGTAAGGTGAGGATCCAATCGGCGTTTTGAAAGCAGTACGGTAGGCCCACAAAGTATCATCGAGCTTCCGACTCCAATCCTTTCTATTCTTGCTTACTACCTTCTCCAAGATCTGTTTCAGCTCTCTGTTGGAAACTTCTACTTGTCCACTGGTTTGAGGATGATAAGCCAATCCTCTGCGGTGTGTAACACCATATTTCTTCATGAGAGAATTGAGATGACGCTCATTGAAATGCGTGCCTCCATCACTAATCACTGCGCGAGGCACTCCAAACCGTGGAAAGATAGTCTTCTGAAACAACTTAACAACAGATTTAGCATCACAAGTGGGGGTGGCAATTGCCTCCACCCATTTAGAAACATAATCTACAGCTACTAATATGTATTGGTTCCCAAAAGATGTAGGGAACGGCCCTTGGTAATCAATGCCCCAAACATCAAAAATCTCTACTTCGGAGATTCCAGTTTGAGGCATCTCATGCCTTTGCGAGATATTGCCCGTCCTTTGACATGCATCACAAGAACGGACAAAAGTAGTAGCATCCTTAAGGATAGTAGGCCAATAAAAACCCGATTGCATTACCTTAGCAAATGTCCTAGAAGGACCATGATGACCACCATATGAAGAAGAGTAACAATGAGAAAGGATGGCACGTACCTCACCCTCTGGTATACATCGTCTGTATATACCATCGGCACATTCTCGGAACAGATAGGGATCGTCCCAGAAGTACCTCTTCACGTCATGCAAAAACCTCTTCTTCTGCTGATAAGAAAGATCAGGAGGAAGCATACCCCCTACCAAATAATTGGCATAATCTGCAAACCATGGGGTATTTGCAGCTACAGCTAGAAGATGGTCGTCTGGAAAAGAATCATCGATGGGCAAAATCTCTCTTTATGAGAATCTCAATCTGGACAAATGATCTGCAACAACATTTTCAGCACCAGACTTATCACGGATTTCCAAATCAAATTCTTGCAATAATAAAATCCATCTAATAAGTCTAGGTTTAGCCTCTTGTTTGGTTAAAAGATACTTTAAAGCTGCATGGTCAGTGCGTACAATAACTTTAGAACCAACAAGATAAGCTCTAAATTTGTCTAATGAATAGACAACTGCAAGAAGCTCCTTCTCTGTAGTAGCATAGTTGATTTGTGCATCGTCGAGAGTCTTGCTTGCGTAGTAAATGGCATGTAACACCTTGTCCTTTCGCTGTCCCAAAACAGCTCCAACTGCATAGTCACTGGCATCGCACATAATCTCAAAAGGAAGGCTCCAATCTGGTGATCGGATAATAGGAGCTGAGATAAGTGCTTGTTTGATCCTGTCAAAGGCTTGAACACACTTGTCAGTAAACACAAAAGGAGCATCTTTATGAAGAAGCTGAGTTAGAGGTTGAGCAATTTTAGAAAAATCCTTTATAAAGCGGCGATAGAACCCTGCATGACCAAGAAAACTACGCACACTTTTAACATTAGCCGGGTACGGGAGTTGCTCAATTACCTCAACCTTAGCTCTATCCACTTGAATGCCCTTACCTGACACCAAATGACCGAGTACCACCCCTTCAGTAACCATGAAGTGGCACTTCTCCCGATTGAGAACAAGGTTGCTCTCCTCACAAATACTGCAAAACTTTAGTCAAGTTTCTCAAGCAAATATCAAAATCAGTACCATATACACTGAAATCATCCATAAAGACCTTCATGATAGACTCTATGTAATCAGAAAATATGGCCATCATACAACGCTGAAAGGTAGCAGGAGCGTTACATAAACCAAAGGGCATCCTCCTATAAGCAAATACACCATATGGACAAGTGAAAGTGGTCTTTTCCTGATCCTCAGGATGAATGGGTATCTGAAAGAAACCGGAGTAGCCATCTAGGTAACAGAAATAACTATGACATGCTAATCTCTCTAACATTTGGTTAATGTAAGGAAGTGGGAAATGGTCCTTTTTAATGGCCGTGTTCAACTTCCTATAGTCAATGCACATCCTCCATCCTGTGACAAGTCTAGTAGCAATCAATTCATTTTTATCATTCTTCACTACTGTAGTACCTCCCTTCTTAGGTACAACTTGGACAGATCGACCCATTTAGAATCGAAAATAGAGAAAATAATACCAAAGATCAAGTAATTTCTGTACCTCTTTTCTTACCACCTCCTGCATTGGAGGATTTAGTCGTCTCTGACCTTGTGCACTAGGCTTGTGGCCTTCTTCCAAATGAATTCTATGCATACAAAAATCAGGACTAATACCTTTGAGATCGTCAATGCTATACCCAATTGCCTTTTTATGAGTTCGCAAAACAGTCAACAAAGCAGATAGTTGACCTTCAGTTAGGTTAGCATTGACAATCACTGGGTTCATTTCACAGTCATCAAGAAATTCATATTTGAGATGAGAGGGAAGAGGTTTTAATTCAGGTTTCTTTACCTCAGTTACCTTAGGTGTGACACCCAAACTATATACCTTTTGATGTGGGCATTCCTCTCCAGTTAGAAGCTTCTCAATTCGATGAACTTCTGGACTCCATGAACCCGTCTGATCAGCTGGATTAGAAACCAGGGCAATCTCCAGAGGATCCCTGTCAAAACACATAGGAAGACACTCATCAATAGTAAAATCAACAACATCTATACTATGACAAGTCTCTTCTATCATGGGGTTTTTCAATGCTTTTTCTAAGTTGAAAATAATCGTATCATCCCCCACAACTAAGGTCAATCTCCCTTGCCTAACATCTATGACCGCCCCCGCAGTATGTAAGAACGGTCTGCCCAAGATGATAGGGATTTGGTTGTCTTCGGCCATGTCCATGACAACAAAATCAACGGGGATGAAAAATTTCCCAATTCGAACGGGAACGTCCTCTAACACACCCAATGGGTGCTTAACAGTTCTATCGGCCATCTGCAGTGTCATATTAGTAACTGTCAACGGACCCATATTTAATTTCTTATAAATAGAATACGGCATGACGCTCACACTAGCTCCTAAATCACAAAGAGCTTTACTAATAGAAAGATGACCGATTTGACAAGGGATAGAAAAACTTCCTGGATCCTTCAATTTAGGTGGTGAGTTAATTGGCAACATGGCACTGCACTTTTGAGTGTAAGCAATAGTTTCCACCGCGTCAAAGGATCTCTTCCTTGTCAAAATCTCCTTCATGAATTTCGCATAAGCCGGCACTTGCGTAATTAAGTCAGTAAAAGGAAAACTTACCTGTAGATTCTTGACGACCTCCATAAACTTACCGAACTGCTTATCCAGCTTGGATTTTTGTTGTCGGTGAGGAAAAGGTAGAGAGATAGTTATGGGCTCGGCTTGCTTCTCCTTAGAAACAACTTTTGAAACACCGTCAGCTGGCAATATTGGATCCTCGATCGAGTCAGGGGTGACTCGATCGAGCTGGGTGGATCCTCGATCGAGTCGCCTGTGACTCGGTCGAGGAACCTTTTCAAGCTCAGTTTTTTCGTCTTTTTTACTTTTATCGTCAGCTCGTGTTTCAACTTCGTCAGGTTCTTTCTCATCATCACTAAGCTCCAAATTACCCAATCCTTTGGGATGCATGTAAGGGGCTTCATCAACAGTAATGGGCACTTCATTCTCAAGACTTTGCAGGTCGGGATTCGTATAAGAAGTACTGCTCCTCAGCTGAATAACATTAGCTTGCTCATGAGCTTGCTTACCTTGAGGAGGAAGACCTCCGGCCTGTTTTGATGGGTTTTGAAGTGCCATCTGAGCCACTTGATTATCTAGCATCTTGTTATGGGCAATTAGCTCGAAATTTGAGCTGTCATGCGTTCCTCGTGCATCGACAAAGTTTGTTGCAAAAGATTGCGCAACTCTGCCATATCATTACTCGGAGCTTGTTGAGGAATCTGTTGAGGAGTTTGCTGAGGAGGCTGCTGATATTGATTGTTGAACTGCTGGCCTCCTTGATTTTGCCTTTGATACCCCCCTTGTTGGTGATTACCGCGATTGTTGGGAGGGATATAAGGATTCTTTTGCGGTTGTGACTGCTGCGGGTTTTGCACATTCCGGCTAGACCATTGAAGGAACGGATGTTCCTTCGTTCTTTCATTGTAAAAATTAGAGAAAGGTGTACCTTGTGCACCTTGTCTGTAAGCCTGAAAGGCAGCAACCTGCTCAAATGTGCTCATACAATCAGCTGCACCGTGACCATCCAAACTGCATCTAGCACAAGTCTCCTCTACTTGCTGACTCATAGCATGAACTCTCTCTTTGCTACCCAATGATTGGGTAGTCTTTATCTCAGCAATCTGGGCAGAAATAGTCTCCAGCTGTGCCGCCAAAGCACTATTAACTCCAGTACCTCGCGTGCTTCCCCTAGGATTTCCATACCTGGCGGTATGGGTAGCAATCTGATCAATCAACTTCCACGCGTCACCATCATTGGTGTTATCTTGAAACCTCCCATTAGCAGATGAATCCAAAAGGGCACGATGATCGTCAAACAACCCGTTGTAAAACTGGTTGCAAAGGAACCACTTTGGGAAACCAAGATGGGGAACTGATCGAACCAAACGCTTGAAGCGAGTACAAGCTTCGTTCAAATCTTCAGTAGGTCCTTGCTTGAAACTAGTAATTTGATTCCTCAAAGCATTAGTCTTTTGAGGCGGGAAATACTGTTTGAGCTGGTGTCCTCCACAAATTAGTGTGATAACATTTGTAAATCTCTTACAGGTTCACAAGGGTATACTTTGTATATTTAATCAGTTGATTAACGTTTACCTAATAACGGTTGGCTTGCTAGAAAGTTTGACGTTATTATCATACAGATGGCGGTGATCAACTGGTCCCTAAAGGTCACACCTATAGGACGTATTTGAGAAATGTGGTTATAGAAATATAATTACATTGATGCCCAAAATGACTAAAAAGTTAGTCAATGTGTTGATGAGATAATTATTTAATGAAAATTAAATAATATTAAGATTAGACGAATTAACTGTCAATTCGTAAATTAAATATAATAAGTTATATTTAATTAAATATATATAAGGTTAGTTTGAAAGAATTAATCTGTTAATTCATGGTTAAATATAATCAGTTGTATTTAATAATCAACAAGTTGAATGTGTCATAGTGGTAATAGTGAGGGTACACATACCAAGAGGTCACGGGTTCGATCCTCACTAGATGACAATTTAACACACTTTATATATTTTTGGAAAGACCAAAATAAGGAAATATTACTCCTTATTTCGGTCCATATTGGCCGAAATTTAGGAGACTAATATGTTTCCTAAATTAATTGGTATTTCGGTTTATATAAGAGAAAAGGGGAGAATTATTTCTACCCTAATTCTTTTTCTGACCTAGCCTCCTCTTTCTCATCACAAAAAACACAAAGACAATAAAATTTTACAGAAAATTTTAGATTGATTTCTAGCATAATCAAAGGGTATATCTTAGATCGTCTTGGGTGCAACTAATAGGCGAATATCAATTTTGATATTGTTCTTAGGCCAATTTTGCAAGGACCCGAGGTTAATTCTAAATCTTTTACTTATGCTTATGTATTTTATTTTATGACCATAGATCATCTTTATTATATCGTTATAATCCTTCATGTTAAAGGGAAGTATACAGATTATTTCCCACAAGTGGTATCAGAGCCTTTGGCTACGATTTTAATTTTGATGATTTTCATAAAATTTGTATGTAAACGATAAGATTTTCGAGAAGAAAAAAAAATTTAGGGTTTTGATTTTTGGATCGAAATTTTTTTATGCCGTTTGGTTGTGCCGTTTTTTTTTCCCGTTTGATGATAGTTCTTCCATTCTATTTTTCATATTATAGTTTATAATCAGTTAAAATTATCATATGAAGAATTGGTAGTTTTTGATTTAATGCAGATTAAGTTAAAATCAAATGGAATCGTCATGTTTATGATTAAAAGATTGTTTTTGCTATATAAATTTTGGCATATAAATTAATCATGTTTATTATTTCATATGCTAATCATGTTCTAATAGCAAAGGTGAACAATTGATCATCAAATCTTGTTTTAGGGCAATTCTTGCCGCAAGTTTTAAATTTTGACGGCTGTTTTATTTATTTTTGCCGTTGTTTTTTTTTTTTTCGTTCGGTACTGTTCACGTGAACAGTGTTCTAAAAAAAAAAATCGTTTTTTTTTTGCCGTGACCAATTTAAAAAAAAAAAAAAATATATTGGATTTTGTTTTTTTTTTATTTTGGCCAATTAGTTATTGTGAATCGGTTCACAATTTAATGATACCGAGTTATTTTAAAGCAGTTTAAAATTTTTGACGGATAGAATTCATATTACAAGTATAATATGGATTAAGTATGAAATTAATGTGATTAAATTGCGGAATTGTCACTTAATTTAATTTAAATAGGTGGTTTGGATAAATTAATCAACATAATTTATTTAGTGTATTATGTATGTTTAATTTATTTTTAGTTGATGCTTTTAATTATGTTGAATGAATCGAATGAATGAATTTTATTTACGTATTTAATTTTGCAATCGGTTGTAATTTGTAATACTTAGTGTGGCCTTAGTCAATTATGTTTTCGTAATGAAGGAAACATAATTTTTATGTAATTATGAGATCTCGAATCTCCTTTATTTTAGTTTTGGGTTTTGAAATTAGAATGTAATTAATAGGTCAATTATGTAATTTTAATTATTGTAATTTCAAAGAAGACTAAAGATGAAGATTCAAGCTCACTCCCGCTACATGGATCAAGATGGAACATCAAGACAAGCTTCTCGGGTCCAAGGATGGATTCCAAACTTGTATTTATTGTTCATTTTGATAGGATAGGCCACACTAGGACTTTTACTGTTTTTTTTTACGTTTTTCATTTTATTGCTTTTCATTCACATGCTAGTAATTGCATCATATTCCGCCTAAAACCAAACCACCTACTACTAAAATGCATGAAAATTGACTCATATAGTTGTATGTTAGTTTTCATGGATATGCAGATGTCACAGTCTTTAAGCCATCACCTTAGTTTAAATCATTCTCGCATGCTAGATTATAGTTCACTTAAAATGAATTAAAAAGTTGATGGGATCTTCCTCTAAAACGGAAATTGAGATTAGTCTTTATAAGGGCAAACATCTATGAATCCCTTCTTCGTCGGTAGGCCTAATATTACCCCTTCTACGTTGGGTAAGTAGTTGTGTTGACTTAGTTTATCTCAACATTGTAGTCCGAAGAGTTTCTCGTGATTATGATGGACTAAAGATAGTATTTACAGAAATTTATCGACCAAGAATTCTAACGGTAGAATTAGCTAAAAGGTTAGCTTATCAATTTACAGAGAATTGAGTCTTGGGGTCATTTATATAATTCTTGAGGGAGGTCAATTGTATAAATGTTTTTTCAGTCTTCGCGTTATGACATTAGTTCATTAGACTTAAAATAAAAACGATGCATGCTTATTATTTTATTCTTCTTTCGCAGTGTAGAACACGCTTATTATCAATAATACTGTTACAACAAATGGCTGGAAATAACGCAATCCCAATGCCTAGTGCCACACTAGATCGTTCGTCCTGGCTAAAAATGTTTATGGACCAAATGAATCACCACTCGATCAAGAATGATGGGTCCAATTTTGCGGACCGGGAGGCGGCACTACGGAATGCCGCCATCGCGACGGTAAGCTCGGTATTTAACTGAGCCAATACCGGTCAACCCAGGCCCAAATGCAGGAGCCGACGAGTCATTTGCTTATAGTGACTTCGTTATGGAAGCGGGTGCGATAAAGAACGTACTCATCTTTGCAATGGAAACCAATTTGCAGAGACGCTTCATTGCCCAAGGTGCAAACAAGATTTTCACCACGCTCACTAACGAATTCTCAAAGGCACCGAGAATCGTTACATATGAGCATACTTGTCGCTTCTTTGATGCGAAACTCCAGAAGGGCCAACCGGTTAGCCCACACATTCTTCACATGATTGAGAATGTCGAGAAACTGGAGTCACTGAATTGTAGAATCAGTGAGAGCATTGTCATTGACCGAATGCTTCATTCTCTTCATGATGGTTTTGCCCTTTTCAGGGCGAACTACTACATGAATGACTTGAAAAAGAGTCCTCATGAGCTACACTCACTTCTCGTACAGACCGAGAAGGATATGAAATTGAGTGGGAGCATGAAGCAGGATGTTCTCACGATTCACAACAAGAGTAAAGGTAAGGGCAAGGCTCATGGCGACCTAGCTGTAGGTAAGCCAAAGTTTAAGAAGCCAGGAAACGGTAAGAGTGCGCCTGATGAGACTAGTGGCTCACAGGGCAAGACAAAGAGCAAAGGCGGTGACATAGAGTGCCACCATTGTCACAAGACTGGACATTGGAGGAGGAACTGTCCCGTCTACCGTGAGGACATCAAGGCAGCCGCGTCGTTCTGTTGGTATGTCATCTTATATTCATATGATTGAGATTAACCATGCAAGTTTCGAACTTGGGTACTAGATACTGGTTGTGGTTCTCATCTCAGTAATCATTTGCGGGGCCTAAAGAACATCATACCTCTCGAAAAAGGTGATGTGGACTGCGAGTCGGAATGGAGCACGAGTAGCTGCTGCCTCGAAGGGAACATATGTAATCCAACTCCCTAGTGGTTTTGAGTTATCTTTAAATAACTGTTACTATGTACCCAGTTTATCTAAGAATATTATTTCTGTTTCCGTAATTGCTAAAGACGGTTTTACATTTTCAATAAAGGATAATAGTTGTATTTTCTCTTTTAATGAAATGATTTATGGCAAAGCAGTTTCCATGAATGGAATTTATATCTTAGATCAAACCACAGAAGTATTACACATGAATAATAAGAAATTAAAGGTTGGTGACAAAGATCAAACCTATCTATGGCATTGTCGAATGGGACACATAAATGAGAAACGCGTAAAGAAACTCGTCGATAATGGGACTATTCCCTCAGTCGGATTTTCTGCATATGGCACGTGTGAATCATGTCTCATTGGCAAGATGACTCGAATTTCCTTCAAAGGTGTTGGAATGCGCGCTAGTGACCTATTAGGACTCATACATACGGACGTATGTGGACCTATGTCAATTACCGCTAGAGATGGCTATAGATATTTTATCACTTTCACGGACGATTTGAGTAGATACGGATATGTCTACTTAATGAAGCATAAAAGTGAGTCCTTTGAGAAAATCAAGGAATACCAGAACAGGGTGCAGAACCAACTGGGTAGAAAGATTAAAGCCCTTCGTTCAGATCGGGGTGGCGAGTATCTTTCAAATGAGTTTGATCAACACCTCAAAGACTGTGGAATTGCTCTACAGTTAACTCCACCTGGAACTCCTCAATTGAATGGTGTGTCCGAACGGAGAAATCGAACCTTACTTGATATGGTTTGATCCATGATGAGTCACACTGTAGTGCCTGATTCATTATGGGGTTATGCTCTTTGTCACCGCTCTTATACTTAACCAAGTCCGTCTAAAGTCACGACAAGACTCCATATGAAATGTGGAAGGAACGGTACCTAACTTGTCCTTTATTCGGGTTTGGGGCTGCGAGGCTTATGTCAAGTGGAGACACGAGGATAAGCTCGGCCCGCGATCGGTCAAGACATACTTTATAGGTTATCCAAAAGGAACATTTGGTCATTACTTCTATTCGCCTACCGAACATCGAGTTTTTGTTGCGGCTAGTGCGACGTTCTTAGAGAAAGAATTTCTCGAAAACAAGACGAGTAATAGAACCTTCGAGCTGTCGGAGATTCCAGAACCAACGACCGAGGAACAGTTGGAGGAAGTCTGTACCTCCAACAGATGATACGGTTAATATTCCCGAGGAACCTAGGAGGTCGGTTAGAGTCTCTCATCCTCCTCCTACAGATACATTGGTATGGTCGAGGAGAATGACGTTTTACTTCTAGAAAGTAATGAACCCGCAACCTATAAAGGTGCTATGGCCTGTTCCGACTCAAAGCTATGGCTTGAAGCCATGCAATCCGAGATGGACTCCATGTATGAGAATAACGTATGGGATCTAGTTGATTTACCTAATAAGGTAAAACCTCTACAGTGCAAATGGCTTTACAAAATAAAGCGTTCTGTAGACGCGCAACCAGATATCTATAAGGCACGACTTGTGGCAAAAGGTTTCACTCAAGTGCAAGGATTGCATTATAATGAGATTTTTGCACCTGTAGTCATGCTACGTTCCATTCGGATAATCTTAGCGATTGCGGCATTTCATGATTATGAGATTTGGCAAATGGATGTGAAAACCGCCTTCTTAAACGGTTATTTGGAGGAAGAGTTGTACATGGTGCAACCCGAAGGTTTCATAGATCCTAAACATCCTAAGAAAGTATGCAAGCTTAAGCGTTCCATTTATGGACTTAAGCAAGCTTCTCGGAGTTGGAATCATCGTTTCGACCAAGTGATAAAAGAGTATGGTTTCACTCGATCGGTCGAAGAACCATGCTTATATATCAAGTCGAGTGGGAGCAAGATTGTATTCTTGATATTGTATGTCGATGACATACTCTTGATTGGGAATGACATTCCTCTCCTATCTCCGGTTAAAGAATGGTTGAAGAACCATTTCCAGATGAAAGATCTGGGTGAGGCACAGCGTATATTGGGAATCCGTATCTACCGAGATAGATCACGACGGACGTTATCACTTAGTCAAGAGTCTTACTTGGATAAGGTTCTTGACAGGTTCAGCATGACCAAATCCAAGAAGGGGAACCTTCCAATGACGTGTGGGATGCAGTTGAGCAAGTCTCAGTCACCCACGACGCCTGAAGGGGTTGAACGCATGAATCGTGTTCCTTATGCATCAGCTATAGGATCAATCATGTATGTCATGATATGCACACGTCCAGACGTGGCATGCATTGAGTATGACGAGTCGGTACCAAAAGAATCCAGGTACCTACGGAGGACTAAGGATTGGGTATTGACTTATGGAGGAGATACTAAGCTATGCGCAACCGGTTACGCAGATGCTAGCTTCCAAACGGATCTCAGTCCGGTTCGTCTTCACTCTTAGTGTGTTGTAGCAGATTCTACTACTGAATCGTTGAATTATGATAAGCATGTAGGGCATGTTAATTCCATGGGAATTAAACATGTTCCAAAGTTGTAGTACTTGATTATGAATTTGATAGATTATCTTTTTCATATACTATTTATAACTTAATCGTTTTATATATAATATTTTGTTTTTCATGTGGATTGTACTGACAACATTGAACGCCACAAAGTGAACTGAATTACATTATATTTGTTTTGTCCGTAATCGCCAATGTGAGCTGATAACTCCGGCTATTATATTGTGCAGTCGATTGATGGTGGGTTCAACGAGCCATAAGTCAAACGGTTGACTGATCGATCACAGATACGAGATTATGATGATACCTCGTAGGACAACTTTTTGTGACAACGTAATGGAGTCCTAAATGTTTTATAACATTCGGTGCCAGGTCGTGGATAGGACATCCATTGTGTTCCTAGAGTCGATTCTTTTGACTATCGACTGTTTCTTGAGATTAAGGCAGTTTTTGGGTGACTTTGGTTTCTTTCTCACGGTCTACCGTGAATCGGGCTAAGTAGATTTTTTCTGGGTCATTTCATACTTTGTGCTTACGTTGGCGGATTCGAGTTGAGGAAAATATCCATCCCTTATCCGTATAGTTATTTCTCGGGGCCACTCGAGGAGTTGTAGAATCGAAATGCATGGCCATGCTCGAATGATGATTCGTTTATCACTTAAGTTACTCTCTAGTCGGGGAAACCACTCTTGATACAGATCACTTGTAAAATACGACCTTTGTGAATTCGGATTTGCAAATTGTTTTACATTGAGTGGGAGAAATTTTAAAGGATATGAGAATCGGTTATCGCACATACACTTGTGAGGACAAGTGGGAGTTTGTTGAGCTTGTGTCCTCCACAAATTAGTGTGATAACATTTGTAAATCTCTTACAGTTCACAAGGGTATACTTCGTATATTTAATCACTTGATTAACGTTTACCTAATAACGGTTGGCTTGCTAGAAAGTTTGACGTTATTATCATACAGATGGCGGTGATCAACTGGTCCCTAAAGGTCACACCTATAGGACGTATTTGAGAAATGTGGTTATAGAAATATAATTACATTGATGCCCAAAATGACTAAAAAGTTAGTCAATGTGTTGATGAGATAATTATTTAATGAAAATTAAATAATATTAAGATTAGACGAATTAATCACAATTCGTAAATTAAATATAATAAGTTATATTTAATTAAATATATATAAGGTTAGTTTGAAAGAATTAATCTGTTAATTCATGGTTAAATATAATCAGTTGTATTTAATAATCAACAAGTTGAATGTGTCATAGTGGTAATAGTGAGGGTACACATACCAAGAGGTCACGGGTTCGATCCTCACTAGATGACAATTTAACACACTTTATATATTTTTGGAAAGACCAAAATAAGGAAATATTACTCCTTATTTCGGTCCATATTGGCCGAAATTTAGGAGACTAATATGTTTCCTAAATTAATTGGTATTTCGGTTTATATAAGAGAAAAGGGGAGAATTATTTCTACCCTAATTCTTTTTCTGACCTAGCCTCCTCTTTCTCATCACAAAAAACACAAAGACAATAAAATTTTACAGAAAATTTTAGATTGATTTCTAGCATAATCAAAGGGTATATCTTAGATCGTCTTGGGTGCAACTAATAGGCGAATATCAATTTTGATATTGTTCTTAGGCCAATTTTGCAAAGACCCGAGGTTAATTCTAAATCTTTTACTTATGCTTATGTATTTTATTTTATGACCATAAATCATCTTTATTATATCGTTATAATCCTTCATGTTAAAGGGAAGTATACAGATTATTTCCCACAAATACCTCTTGTAGAAAGCAAGGGCCAAGGAATTCCAGTCTGTAACTCCTTCAGTATCCATATCCATATCTCTTAACCACTCAGCAGCTCCATCTTTCAGAGAGAAAGGAAAGAGCACCTGCTTAACTTGATCTTGTGTCACTCCAGCTGATAATGGAATAGAACAGCAGTAAGTGACAAACTTTTCCATATGAGTTGCGGGGTCTTGAATTGTCCCTCCAAACATGTTTCGTTCCACCAAATTGATGTAAGATGGCCGAATCTCGAATGTTCCATTGGTAGTAGTGGGCAGCTTGAATCCTTGTGGAATAGAAGCCAAGGTTGGCTCAGAATGACTGGCTAGAGTAGGCATGATGATAGTTTCGGGAATATCAGGAATAGGAATATCAGGAATATGAATTTCTTCCTCCTCCTTTTCGTAAGACCGACCGGCTGACTCAGTGGAGCTCGCCGTTTCGACGTCAAGTATACTCAAGTCTTCTACTTGACCCACTTCTTGATTAAATTTCCGTCTGTAGCGAAAAGTCCGCTCGGGCTCAGGATTAAAAGGAATAATCTCAGACCTGTTAGACCTGGGCATAAACGGAACTAACAAGAAAGTGTGAGAACGGTCTCAAGGAACTGAGTTCCCTGAGACAAAAAGACAAAATAAACACAAAAAGACTAAACAATTGTTGCCTCCCCGGCAACGGCGCCAAATTTGATAAGGCTAAAGTCGTCAGGGCCGTCTCGGGATTTTGGGGGCCCCTGTGCGAATGCCAAATATGGGGCCCTATAAAACATTTTAAGAAACTAAATTTTTAAAAATAAGGCAATAAAAAGGACATAAATGTAACTACCAAGTCTTGAACCCGAGATCTTGTGATTAGAAACTTAATTGTTATCCAACAAGACATTATCTTTCATTGAATATTTAGTGTACTACATTTATTTATTCTTACATTTACCATGATTTCTGGCCCAAAAATTTGGGGGCCCTGTGCAGCCGCACGGCCCGCACGGGCCCAAAGACGGCCCTGAAAGTCGTATTACCAAATCAAAGTAAAACTATCTCAGGACTAACAAGAATAGCTAGTGATAAGACAGGTATCGAATCCACAGGGAGGCGGTAAAAGCTAAGTCTAAGAGTATTTAAGCTGTCTAGAAGTAACCGATTTCGGGGGTTTTGTTTTGAGTTGATTCTAACAAACTAATTGCAATGTAAATAAAGGATGAAAACAATATTATTAAAAGTCTAGGAATTAGGTTCACTAGGTCAATCAGTCGGGGATTATCAATCAATTACTAAATCTATCAAGTTGTTTAAGGTCATAAGATCGGTCGACTCAATTATGCCCTTTAGATCGATTCTAACATGCGGTCGCTATGATTAGATACTTTCTATTTGATTATCGCAGCCTATATCAATTCTAACCCAGTCGGCGATAGGATCGATTCGCTACACTAATTAATAACTCAGGCCTCAAGTGATTAACTAGAAGAATTACAATAATCAAACAACAACTTTAATGATATCAATAGCAACTAATTGATTTTCCCTTTTTAATTAACCTAGATCCCCTTCATCCTAGATGAGGGGATTAGCTACTCATAATTATAACAACAATAATAAATATGATTAAAGATGAAGACATAATTGCAAGCATAAAACAATAATTTAAGAGCATAAAACGATAATGATTTAATTAATGAGGAAAGATTAGTACCATACAAAAGGAAGATTAGGGTTCTAAGAGAGTTTTCCAGCAATAACCAAGCAAAGTATAACGTAGGTTTACAATAAAACACGAGTCTTTTAATTTATAACAAAAGATTAACGTTTTAGGAAATTCCGGAAATAAACCCGCCAGAGAGGATCCTCGATCGAGTCAGAGGTGACTCGATCGAGGACAGCTGCTCGATCGAGTCAGCAGTGACTCGATCGAGGAACTTGCTTCACAGGTCCTTTCTTCTCTTCTTTCACTTCTAGTCTTCATGATTCCTCGTTTCCCGTGCCATGCGTCGTGTATTCTTCTATGCCGTCTCCGCCATGCTAATCTTAGCTTGATCATACTCATAACGAGTCATTTCTGCATCAAAACACAAAATAGCGGCAGTATCGACAATTCATTGAAATAAAGCATATAAATGATATAATAGGCACGAAACGGTATGAAATATGATGTAAAGGGAGCTATAAAAGTATATATGAAAGTGATACATCAACAGGCTCGTCAAAACCGGGCCTACGTGGACACCATTTCGATAAATGTTTTCAAAACCGACCCAAAACGACAATTCTTTTATTTTTGAGCATTATTTCAAAAACGGACTCTTTTTTTTTTTTTTTTTTTTTTTTTTTTTTTCTCACGTGCCCTCACCTCCACCTCCCCGTAAATCCGCCCCTGTCTCATCCAAACCAAAGGTAACACTTACCTTATTCGGACCATTCAAATCAAACTACTCATTCCTTTTTTGGTAAAAAATATTACTAAAACCCCCCTCATACACCCTTATTATTTACATACAATGCCATAATAATAATAATAATAATAATCTATATCTATCTATCTATATTAATAAAGGAAGCTTTTTTCGAGCGATTACAAAGAGTCCAAATTTTACGAACTACCTAGACTAATTTTATATATAAAAATATATTTAGAGATAATAATAAGCCAATAAAACTCTATCATATTTGATGTAGGCCTAATTGGTTATTTGGTTAGAGTTAGAAATCATTAGTATATATACAAACCGCGTTATGTATTTGTCCATTAATCTTTTGATGTCCCCATCCCCATAAATTAATTTGCGCAGGAATTTAAATTTTGCTTTGTATGCATTACATTAATTTTGTCACGTACACGTTGTATGCTTTTACTTTCAGATCTAATATTTTAATTTTTATGGATTGTCAGGATAAAATCATTGCAGTATTAACAACAAGATTCATATTTTTTTTCCTATCACAACAATGGTATTAACGGTAAGTCGGTAGTTTTTACTCTCTCTTAATTCATACTCCCTCCTATTCTCTAACATCTTCCACATTTCCTAAAACGGCAAATTCATTAAGATCTTCCACTTTCCTTATATGTCTATCTTTTGTGGTTACAATATCTTATGACCCCACATTCTCTCTCTTACTTTCATTTACATCCACATATCATACTCCCACTAAATTCTACCCAAAACCAATTGTGGAAGAACATAAAGAATAGGAGGGAGTATATGTTTACTATCACAACAATTATATTGACGATAAGTCGGTACGCTTTCTTATTGAGAACATCTTTTAAATTAGTTTTTGAATATACAACATCATAAACTCCTTAATTATTTGAAATATGACTTAAATTAATTGTTTATATTTTTCTGATGATTTTGTTTACATGTTGAATATGTAGGACAATTGAAGACTTTAAATCCCACCACCATATGACAACCGAAGGTAAAGTTTGGTTTTCTTTATGTATCATCTTATTAACCCAAAATTTTGAGCATTAGTTTATATTTTTCCAGAATTTTCTCTGTAAGAATTTGTCGTAGCCGAGCCTAACAATTTAGGTACCAAATAATACTGATTGCTTTGTTATTATGTACTCCGTATATTATTATGGATGTGACTTTTTTGTGTTTTTTTTAAGGAAAGTTCAATTTATTAATAAATCATCAAATGACGCTTACAAAAGATAATTATAATCGATAAGAAATCTAATAGAACTCAAATGATAAATTCCTCTTGCGTTTCTGTAATGGTTCATATATTTTCGTCTTTATCCAAATAGAAATTTGCGTAAATAAATGAGTTGTTTATTTACTTTAGGGGATATAGTGTGAGACCGTCTCATAAAATAATTGCTGATTGTATGATTTGCGTAAATAAATGAGTTGTTTATTTACTTTAGGGGATATAGTGTGAGACCGTCTCATACAATAATTACTAATTGTATGTTTGAGTGAAACAAATTTACTGATGATTATAATGTTAACGATAGTTTCTCCATTGAAGTTTGGCTCAACATAATAAACCTAACAAATACAACATTATAAACCTAATAAATATAAATACTTGGAGGCCTAACTTACCTATGCAATCATAACTTCTATTGCCTATAGAGTAACAGAGTTTGGGTAAACTTTTGAATACAATTTGTCTACGGACACAATAATATGACATTAGTATTAGACGTAATATAATAGACCATACTCCATATTGTTCAATGATTATGATCATTGAGTTCTCAACAAGCTCAGATAATACGAGAACCTATATTGGCTCTAGAACAAATTGATTATTGTTAAAGTGATTGTTAGCAAAACAATGCATGTGAGTTGTGACCTATTAATATTGGTTGTTTGATCTGAATAGGAGTAATAGACAAGTTTTAAGTGTCTTCGTAACGTTTGAAAGTTGACATATAATTTTCCTGTTTTTTTTCTTTTATAAAATTATTATGATCCAATTTCTTTTTATCAACCACAACAAACCTTAGTTTTGAAGTTGGATTCGCATCGAGCCTCTTTGTAAACGGGAGTATGTAGTGGTTATTTTATAACTTGACGTTCAACAGTGTTTCAAGAGACAGAATACTACAACTAGGCCCGTGCATCGCACGGGCATTAAATCTAGTATATATATAAAAGAGAGTTTTTTCGAGCAATTCTAGAGCGTCCACATCATCAAAAATTAATTTAGGAAAGTTTCATAAATAATATTTTCCACATAAAAAATAAAGTGGAGAATCTTTTAATTATTATAATATCTATATTTCCTATTTTATATTCATGAGAAGTTTCTAATTTTTATATAAAAACTTTGACATTTCATTTGGCAAAAAAATGTTGTTATAAAAATTATGAAGATAATATAATTAGATTCGTGGTAAAAAATGCTTTCATTAGAGTATAGATTTCATATGATTTGCACATACGAGTATTAAAGATTGTGTACTTCTTTTTAATATGTTATATGTCCTACAATGAAAACAATGTTAGTGTGGTGATTATAATACGTATAAATTATATAATTGTCCCACATCGAAAGATCAACATAAGGTGGGTGATCCTATGATTATAAATAGGAGTCATCATTGGAACCTATATACCAACCAAAAACCTTTTGAGTCTCTTAAGTATTGTTTTGGAGAGCTCTTAAGAGTTTATATCATTATCTTCACAGTATGATATATACATATTTTTTCTATATTATGTATTATATTCAAGTGATGTTTATAATCTTTATATAAAAACTTATACATCTCATTTGCCAAAAAAGAATTATAAAAAAAAACGTACGAATATTAATAAATAGTACTCCCTCCATTCAAGACCAAATACAACATTTTCATTTACACACTTGCCAAGACACAAATTACAACGTAAATATTTTAAGTTTACATTATAAAAAATTTAACGTTTGATATTCTCATTGTACTGTATAGGTGAATCAAATAAGATCCCACATGACCGTATTTTGTCTTAAATCCAAGGAATGATAAAGATTAAATTCGTTCATGAATAGTGTAAAAAAAGGAATGTTGTATTTGGTCTTGAATCGAGGGAGTATATATAGTATTTGCTCATTATTATTAACCCGGGTTAGATGTCGAATTATGTGCGAAAAAGATGGTGTATTTCTAAGTATATTGTTTGTCCCACATTGAAAAATAATGTAGGTGTGGTAAATATACTTTATATAAATAGTTGAATTGCCCCACATTAGAAGATTATCATGAGGTGAGGTATCATATGAGTATAAATATGAGTCATATTTGAAACTTAGGGGTATCAACCCAAAATCTTTTGAATCGCTTAAAAATTATCTTAGAGAGTTCTTATAAGAGTTTGTATTAACGACAAACCTTAGTTACAATAATACCGTACAAATATTAATCACATAGATATTTATAAAAGCGATTATATATTACTATATTAGTGATATTATAATATTTATTTTAAGACAATCAATAGTATAATAACTTTATTTAAGACAAAATCATAATTAAAAAATAAAATGGGTGCTAAATATACATAAATTTGTTTGTGTCATATAATTATAATCTCTACACTAAAATAGAAAATTTATGAATTAATACAATCAAGTGTTGCATAAAAAGATCTTTAATCCACAAACAAATCTATAATGAGCTTTTTTACTTTGATAAATAGTAGAATTAAATCTTTTTAACTTTAAAATATAGGTAATTATTATGTCTCATTAAATTTGAGTAACTAAAATGCATCATAATTTTTAACCATTAATCAAAATTGCACTAGAAAAAGGAAATATTTCGCATTTGTTTATACATTTTATTACTCCCTCAATTACATCTTAAAAGTCGTGTTAGGAAAAAAAAATGTAATTTAAATCATATCATTTGTACATATTTTAATTATGACAAAAAATGAAAAAGAAAACGTACAAATATAAATAGATAGTATAATATTTTCTCATTATTAAATCGGGTTGGATATCGAAATAGGTGCAAAAAAGATGGTGTACTTTTTCGTGTGTTATTTGTCTCACATTGAAAAATAATGTAGGTGTGGTAAATATACTACATATAAATAGTTGAATTGTCCCACATCAGAAAATTATCATAAGGTGGAGTGATCTTAAAAATTAATTTAGGAAAGTATCATAAATAATATTTTTTAATGTAAAAAATAAAGTGGAGAATCTTTTAATTATTATAATATTTATTTCCTATATTATATTCAAGTGATGTTTCTAATTTTTATATAAAAAATTTTACATTTCATTTGGCAAAAAAATATCGTTAAGAAAATTATGAAAATAACATAATTTGATTCGTGGTAAATATGATATCATTAGCGTATAGATTTCATATAATTTGTACATATATAAAATTGTGTACTTCTTAGTATGTTATATGTTCCACATTGAAAAATAATGTAGTATTATATAAAAATAATAGAATTGTCCCACATCGAAAGATTAACATAAGATGTAGTGGTCTTTTGAGGCATCTTTGGAACTTAGGTATCAACCTAACATCTTTGGCGTCTCTTAAATAAGATGTTTTGACTTTTGATCATATCTAAATAAATGATTAGACATAAGATGTAAATATTAAGACCTTATAAACAATTTTTTTTACAAAATTAATGACCCCGTTGCAACGCACGGGCATCCAAACTAGTAATAATAATAAGTCTAACCTTCAAGTGTATCGTTCATAGTTTAACGGAGTCTTATATCTGCAAATACAAGGAAAAATACAAATTTTTAAAGTTACTCAATGCTCAGTGATTTGTACTCGTATTTGCTTGTACTCCTTCCGTCTCAATCATTTGGTTATCTTTGATGAAAATACCTTTACGAAAAATAAAAAAGGCAAACAAATGATTAGGACAAAGGAAGTAATAAGAAATATTTAAAATAGACTTTGACGGTCTTGCAATTGGCGAATAAAATCCTTGCATCAGAAAACATGAACTAAACAAAGAGTTTAATGTGAACAGACTGACACCATTGCAACTTATATTCATACATACATTTAAGCAAAACAATTGAGCTATACTCCGTACTAAGATAAATAGGCCAACATTGGATGAAAAAGAACCTATATTAAGGGTGAAAGCATCAATATATATTGACAACATTGAGGTCCATCTAAATCAGGTGTTTAGCTTTATAAAGGGTTGTAGACTATAGTAATAAGAAACGTTAATACTCCATAATTCAATAGGAGGAAATGAAGAGGCAAAAAGAGATCATAATATTATATAGATGTCTCATTAATGGATGGGTAGACAAAGAGGAATAAGAGAGGAGGTGAAAAAGCATGGAAGATTAAAAGGTGAGAAGAATAGTAAAATAGTCATGTACTGATCATATTACTGATTGTTGTATAGACTAAATGCCAGAGGTAGGGAAGTTGATTAGATGAGGGAGTAGAACAGTCTAGTCTGTTTGTCTTCTATACGGAACAGATGAAAAATATACGAAGTAGTTACCGGAAGTTAGTGACATCAAGCTACTAATGTATGAGGTGGCATCAAGGTAACATGCCAAGGTAACATGTGACACTTGGCATTTCAATAGGGGCTTAAAATGCATTTTTATGTTATTATATAGATGTAACCACAATGGTACCGTCAATGTTACGGATTATGTTAACTTATAGCTTTTTATTCTTTTTTTTTTTTTGAAATGTAAGATTCTTAGATTCGTATTAAGCTCGCTCAAACAACTATTACAAGCTAGAAGAGTTTTAATAACATTGGCATGATCAACTACAATTAAAATCAATCAAGTAACTGAGTTGATCCAATCCCTATCTCGAATACTAACTACATCACTGCACATAGTCAATTTATATCTCAGTAGTGACTGAGCTTGGGCAATCAGTACTCCAGTTCTCCGCAATAAGCCTTCAATTCGAGCTGCATTACTGTGGACATGGGCCACGGGGGCGCTTGGGAAACAAGCGTTTGCATTTGTGGAGTCGCCACCAATTTTTATGGGAAATTGGAACCGTTCGAATACCTCGTGTCATGTCAAGACACAAAGTAGAGACATGAACACCAAGAACTCGTTACCCTTAGCATTCTATGTCTAGAATGACTCTCGTGGATGCCAATGAACACGGATGTTCACAGAGATCTGGAGTAAGGGGTGAGGGTACGTATTAGGAAGCTCTTTTGATCGAACACCTAATCCCGCCCGCCTCGATAGCGGCCTCTACTAATGATTAGGGAAGTTATTCATACTCGATATATCGTCGATTATATGCATGCAATGCAACATCCAAGTTTTGATCCTAGCATGTGAAGATTAGACTAAGTCGGTGAACAATTAATTTAACATGCAATTAGGTCGAATCGGGGCTTAAGGTTCAATTACATGTGAAAACATACAAGTGATACAAAGTACAATGATAAATACAATAAAGAAAATTACAATAATAAAAAATTACAATAATTACATCGGGTTTGGCGATTTATGTCGAAAATACTTCTAAAACGGATAATTTGAGAAAAGAATAAAAGAATGAATTAACGAACAGATTATAAGGGGATAACACGGTTAATAGTTAATTATACGTGAACTAATTAATTAGGTCAAGGCAGAACGGAAGTTCAGAGGCAGAAATCAACCTGGAACAGGCGCAGCAGGACTGCGCCCTTTGGAAGAGGCGCATCAGTTGCTGCGTCTATTCCAAGGGTGAGTTCTGGCTGTGAAGCCGGAACTGCAAATCGTTAATATTCGTGGGTGATCTTAAGGATTGATTATGATATTCGACTCGGATGAAAGTGATTTAATACATTAATTACATGTGAATTGGGTCATAAAAGCAATAAAACACGGATGAGACGGATGTAAACGAATTAATTACATGAACGAAAGATTGGTTAATGACATGGGTGAATTAAATGGATTAAACATGACGAATTAGTGAAGAATAAACGACGAATATGACAATAGACGGATGGAAATATACCAAAGATCGAATTCCAGAAACTCAATATGAATGAATCGAATTTCTACAACCCGGATTGATTTTAATGACGAAAACCCGAAAATATTAATTATAAGGGATTTAAGTCGGATTTAATGACGAATTATATACGTTAATGATGATTAATAATGTACATGTGAAATTATTATACTATTATATCAACGTAATTGAAGAACAAACGGAAACAAAACAAAGAAGCAACGAATTTACAGAGGACGAAGGAAGAAGAAAGGAAGCAGGAACTGCGTCAGCCTCACGAAGTGGCGCAGCAGGTGCTGCGTCCCTTCGAAGAGGCGCAGCAGTTGCTGCGTCTTTTCTCGACGTCTGTTTTCTGATAATCCGTAAAAAGGGGTTTTAAACATGGTTTTATAAATCGGTTTTAGAAGTACTTTCGACATAAACCTTACAATATTGATACAAAAGATAAATAACAATAAATAAAGGGATTATACACCCTCAGACTTACATGTTTGACGAAACGAGATGAACTAAGTTATCGATTTAGTGATGCTCGACTCGAATGTAACGAAAGTGCCCTCGTAAGTGGAAAACGATTAAGATTAATTAAGTTGATTATTGTGGAGTTGGTCAAATTGGTCGGTCATGCAAACGAGGCTGGTACTCATAAGGATCCGAGCTTACGTGGTCGAATGTTCAAGCACGTAGACGCCAAAAAGTAAGAACGAGGTCTAGAATGCAAAGGGAGAAGAGAAGGGCAAACACTCGCGTGAGAAATATGAGGAGCGAAGACTCCTATTTATACTAATCACGTGAAGGAATAGGGTTTTCGGAGAGACTTTGGAAGTGAATCTCGAAAAGATATGAAAAAGATACGAAAAATACGCAGAAAAGGACCTGGGACGAGGCGCAGCAGGCACTGCGTCCCTTGGAAGAGGCGCAGCAGCTGCTGCGTATGTTCCCAGGTTGTTTCCTCCTGCGGAAGAAAGATTTACGTGTTTAGCTTATGGAATAACGGGATAATCTTATTTTCCTTAATATTTTGTATGAATATTACGGGAAATTCTTTACCAAAGATTAAAAGATTGTGAAAGATTTATAAAATATCGAATAGAAATATCCGGAACATTCCAGAACATTCTGACTCGGCATTTAGCGGTTTTAGGAAATGAAGACGGTTTTAGGCCCGGACTCTAAATGTACTCTAATTACTGCCAAAACGACCGTAATGACACCTAGATGATGACCATGAGGTAGACATAATTGTTCGAGCGATCACTTGACGATAAACTTACGAACTGTCACAAATCGTTCCGCATACCAAACATGCGGCCCAATCATCACCGGGTGGTTTGCGGGAGGTGCAGAAATGAGGTGTCTACAGAGCCCCCACTTTGACTGAGGCTTGGACAAGGCGAAAGTCAAAGTATAGCCATTAGGTCAATCGAAGATTACAACCTGACGACTATGGCGACGCGAGGCGGCTCAAGGGGTCTGAGCCAAGGACCTGTCGTTGGGAACATTTTAGAGTCTGTCGACTATCGGGGAGGGTCGTTTAAAGTCCATTATACTACGTAAGGAAGCTCGCCAGCCATAAGAAGAAGCCATACCTGAGATACCCCTAGGTGAAACGGGACTGAAGACGCTTCGGCAAAACTCTTTGGTCTGAAGATAACTTGGTGTCTGAAGGCATTAGGGGTCACAGGGATTCTGAAGAAAACTTCTTAACACTTCTGAAGGCTAACTCTGAAGATTATCTCTCACTAAAGGAAAGGCTGAAGGACAACTCTCTCTAAAGGACTGAAAGATAATTCTCTGAAGGACTGAAAGGGGACTTAACTGAAAATGGGTTATCTGAAGGTTACTGAAAGGATTATCCTGAAGTGTCTGAAGAAATAAAGGATTATCTGAAGGGAGGAAGGCTGAAGGAAGGATTATCCTAAAGGTTATCTAAAGGATTGTCTGAAAGATTAAGGTAAGTTTCTGAAAGATCTGAAGGGTTTATCCTGAAAAGGGTTACCTAAAAGATATGAAGGTTTATCCTGAAAAGGGTTACCTAAAGGGATGAAGGATCGCCTGGGGGTATCTGCCTGTCTCTGTCCTCAAGCAAACTCTCACTGGGGAATAAAACGATGATTTTGGGGAATCTGCCTGTCTCTATCCTCAAGCAAACTCTCGTTGGGTGATTATTGTGGTTGAATTTCCATGTCTCGAGAAGAACAGTGAACTCTTGCTGGGGGATTGTTGAGGTGTGTCGAAACATCGTCAGATAAAATCCGCTCGTTGTTGCAAGCGAAGTCTTGATAAAGTACTGCTTCTGATATTTACCTGCATGGTTATTAGCCACACAAGAATGCAATCTAATATGTGCACGTAAGCAATTATCACATGGACCTCGAATGAGGAAACACATAGGTTTTGCTTTATAAAAGTTGTTTAAAACTTGTTTACGGAAATTTATCGTTTGTAATGCGTATATGCATATTCAATGGGCTTTAGACACGTGACTTACGCGACGTAGACCTTATATTGACGTGACGCGAAATGTAGACTTAGGTTTGACTGACGCGACACTAACTTAGGTTTGACGCGACACAGGGATGACTTTGACAGACTTTGTTTAAGTATGCGGAACCCCTAGACAAGTGTGGGAGACAATGCGTATCAGTTCCAAAGGTATAAGAATTACAAGAATGATGAAGGCACATAAAGGCAAGGCATGAGCCATGGATCATCTGTCTACTAGGACTTCTTTCGCCACCGTTTGCTGTAAAAGAGACCCCTCTTGAGGCACGATGACTTGGAGAATTGATCTAAGATCTTTGTCATTGTCCGGACCGAGTACTAGCTAGACTTAGAGGAATAAAGGAAGGGTGGCATCTTGGAAGAGAAGCCCCCAGGATGACAAGATGACTCTGGACTTTGGTAAAAAAGAGGTTGGGCGACAATAAGGAGCCCCCAGTATAGAGGTGTTGGTTGTGTAAGGGATGTTAATTGAGGCTGGAAGGTTGAAAATTGGGATGGTTGATAATTGAGGTTGAAAGTTGGGATGGTTGTGTCCATGAGGTCTGCCTACGTATTCACGTGAAGTGAAATCAAACCAGATCGTAGTTCTGAGGTTTGGTTCATTTTGTTTGGGTGTTGCGGTTGTATCCTTCTTGTGTAAGAAAGGACTGCCTACGTATCCACCTGAAACGGTGAAATCAAACCATGCTCGTAGTTCAAGTGTGTGCCTAAGCTATGCTGTCAGGGCCTTAAAGTGCAGGGGTCAGGAGAGTAATTTCCTTTGGTGACTCGAAGAATTGATTTGAGATAACTCCCTCTGATCATATACCAAAGAGGTATAACTAATTTTGTAAAAATTTCCCTGTCATGTGAGCACACTAGAAGTGGACCCTAAGGATGAATATGGGTATGTCCCGTCCTAGGTAGCAAATTATTTGAAGACTTTGTGTTTGGGTCAAGGTGAAACTGGATTGGATATTTGGAATGTGGAGCTCGGTAATAAGAGGCTTTGATGAAACAAATCTCTGGAGCTTGATTTTGTGGAGTTAAGACCTTATGGGGTTATGGCTTGTAATGTGGCTTGGAAATGGAGTCTCTTGGCTTGATGTAGCCTGAGCACATAAAGTTAGGTTAAAATGACGTGGGTTCAAGTTTCCATGTCTTGGCCCTAAAGGATGGGTATACTTGACGAGCTTGAGAGGATTCTCAAAATTCCTAACTATCTCCCTGGTAACGGTCTCGAGAAGGACCTAGGGTGTGTGATGTGCGAAAGGCCAAGTGAGGGTGCTAGCTGACCATCTTCATCAATGTCTTGATTCTATATAGACTTCAGCATTATTCCGTTCAGCATTTGATTTCAGGCTCGTTCTTGATTCAGACTCAGATTCTTGGTCTAGAATATATCTCGGATTTTTGCTCAGATTTTTGATCAGGTTTTTGAAAATAACTTTAACCTTGGGTATTGACTTGACTTGCTCGCTTGAGCCTTTTCTTTTGACTCTTTTGTCTTGGGCTATAGGCATAACTACGGCTTTGGATATTGATTTTGGGTATTCCTCTTGATTGAGCCTTTGGCTTTGATCATGGCTCGTATTGTCTTAGATTTGATTGCTACCATGGATTTGGGTCTGACCAGCACCTTTTGATGTGAAAGGGGTTGGTTTTTAGTAAAGAGGTTGTTTATTTTGGGGAATGGGCTTGCCTTCCGTCATGGATTGTTAACAAGGGAGATGGTCTAGATTCGTCCTAGAATCTCTTGAGATAGGCTCGTCCTAAACTGGGGTATAGTGAGGTTTCTATTGCCAGACATGGAATAGGTAAGAAAGAACACGGAGTTTCAGGTCCTCTACAACTTTCATTTAAGTGTACTCACATCAACTGACATGTGTTGTTGTTCTTTTTAAAATATCTCAAATCAATTCTTGTTGTCACAGGAAAAAGGTAAAGGAAGAGATATGATAGAATATGTGGATTGAAGAGCGTACTTTTATTGAAATGGATAATGAATGTATTTAACACAGACTCAAAAAGACATGACTCGTGGGACAGCCCCCAGGTTGTCACTAGAAATGGAAATTGACAAAAAGACATTAGAACAAATATGAGATAGAAAGCCTAAGACTCGGACTCGGATCCGGACTTCGACTCGATCTTAGATCTAGACTCGTAATCATCGGCCCATGCTTGAACATTTTCTCTTCCAGCAACTGGCTTCGGCATCTGACTTTGAGCATTCACCCATTTGAACACCTCGTCCTCATCATTGGGAATACTAGAAGGGTAAAGGCCCAGGAGACCTTCCTGTCTTTGAAGAGTAAGACACCCATGAGGGTCATTCTGTTCTCTTAACGGATCGAGGGTCGATAAAGATATCTTGCCGTGATCGAGCATATAGTGGATGGTATATTTGAGTTTGGAGCATTCTTCAGTGTCGTGTCCATTACCCCTATGGAATAAGCAATATTGAGAACCGTCTCAGAAGCGACCTCTCCTCTCATACTTAGGGTCTGGGGTTGGGCCGATTGGTTGGATCAGTCCTTTGGCAAAGAGTATTTTAAAGGCTACCGTATAAGGCATGCCTAAATTGGAGAATGACCTCGAATGCCGAGTTCCTCTTTCTGGTGAAGGTTCTATAACCTTTACGTCGGTAAGGTATATTGTTTGATTGTTGGGTACCTGTGAGTCTGTTTTCCTTCTTTTCACCAAATGATTGGTGGATCGCTCATCTTCTTGATCATCTGCGATGTTGAACTCCCTATAAGGTTGCTTAGTTTTTGTACCCGAGTAAGTTAGGAGCGAAACAGAAATCCTACCATCCTCAATCCCATCTTGTATGACATGCTTGAGCTTATAACAATCTTCGGTACCATGCCCTCTACCCCTATGGTATTGACAATATGAATTGCCATCCCACGATTTCTTTTCTGGATCTGGTGTAGGTCCTATTGGTTGAAGAAGACCTAAAGAGGATAATTTGTTCAAGGCTAGGGCATAAGGTATTCCTAGATTTGTGAATGACCTCGGAGAGTTGTTTAATTTCTTTGACGAAGGCTCCATGAGGTTCCCTTTGATTTCGACTCCTGGATGAAAAGAACTAGGAATAGATTGTTCACTTTTTGCTTTCTCCTCGAGACCATGAGGTTGAGGGTTTGTCTGGACATTCTTCATCTTGAAAGATTGGGTCTCAAGCTTCCTATCCATTTCAGTAAATTGATTCCCCATGTGGGAAAGCTGAGAGTTTAGGTTATCAATGGCTCCCTCTATCTTGGAAAGCATGAGCATTCCACTTTGGACATCGTCCTCCTTCGGCGCTTTGATTTCTTTGTCATCACGAGGATCGAGGAGATGAGAAAAGTCTAGGAATGATTCTTCATCGTGTTTAGTGATATTAGACCCAAGAGGGTCGATTTTCTGGGATTGCCCGACAAAAGGTGGCTTAGGAAGCTTGCCCTCTTCGATCATATCTTGGATGGTGTGTTTCAAGAGAAAACACTCTTCAATATCATGACCTCTACCTTGGTGATATAGGCAGTATTTGTTGCCCTTCCAGAGGTTCACCTGTTTCTCTAAAAGTGGATCCGGAGTCGGCCCTATTGGATGTAGCTTGCCTTGGGCAGAAAATCTCTTCAAAGCATCGGCATATGACATGCCTAAATCGGTAAGCACCCTTTGATGCCTCCCAGGTTTCTTTTCAGCTGTTTTTGGCTTTCTAGGATGATGGTTATTGCAAGAGGTAAGCTTTGGACGACCTAGACTAGAGGTTTCTCCAGGTGGTGTGTTCTTTTCCACCATTCCATTCTCGAGGGTGAGGACGCGAATGCTCAAATTTTCCACTGTAGCTTGAACTCCTAGGACCATGGCATAAACATCTTGAAGAGACACGATGATTGTGGCTTGAGCTACTTCGTGACTTTGCTGACTGACGGAACTTGCTGGATTCCTACTCGACAGAAATGACGCGCATTACAACTCGATTTGACATGGGATCACGCATACTAAGGCAACAAATAAAAGAAGGGACAAGTGACAAATCTAGACTTGATTTGTGAATTCGTGAAATGTCGTGGCGACTTCTCGTGTTTGAATTCACGGTGCTTGACTTTAATTTTAGACTCGAGTGTTGACTTTGACAGAGTGACCCTTTTATGATTGACCTTATTGACGGGATTGATGACATGTGTTGATTCTAAGACGTGTGTTTAAGACAGACTTGACTCGAGGTTCGGGTATGTGTGTTCCAAACGTGTACTAGGAGAAATCAAGTAACGGATATTGGAATGACTCGATGTGTTAGCCTCGAGTGTGTGAGTCGAGGTGTGGAAATGTTTAGATCCTAACTGAATTGGGGTAGGGGGTCCAAAATGACGACGTGACGCCTTAGGACTTGACTTGAATTTGAAAAGACCCAAAAATGTAAAGGAAAACGGGTTTATGACTCGATAGAGTTCCGACTAGGACATAGTCAGTTTGAACTCTGACTCTAACTTAGCCCAATTGAATTTACATATTTACATTTATATGGTTTGGAAATTTTTTGGTTTAATCTTTTTTTTTCCCCTTTTTTTTTTCGGACCTTTTTTTGTTTTTTATTTTTTGGACTTTTGTTTTTGTTGTTGTTGTTTTGTATTTAGTTTTGAAATGGGTTTTAGGCCCGAAGTTTGACTCGACATTTGGACAGAGTTTCGGCTTATTTTGCGCTATTTTGAAAATGTTTACATTTTGAAAAGGATTTGATTTTACAAAAATCGTCATGGTTTCGTTTAGAAATGGTGATCACATATGGTACAAACATTTATACAGACATTATAACGGGATCCTGAGTGCATTTAAAAGGGTTTTGGTTTAAAAGGTGGGTTGCCATACCGAACAATCAAACCCGGGGTCTGTGGAGAGGCTCGTACCAAACAAGAGTAAGTCCGATTCCTAGTCCATTTCCTCAAGTAGTGAAAGTCCTTGATACAAACAAGAGTAAGTACCATGGTATGGATGACGTCAATCGCTATCCATCCTTAGGCCCAAATAAGAATTTGGACCGTCTAGACGGGACGATTGGTCGAATGGGTTGGGTTGGGCCTAGGAAGGCCGAATAAAACGATCTAGGAAGACCGAGTTATGAAAACCGACAATTGTCTTGTACAAACTATTCCCTAACCTTGTTCAAGTTTCACCCTTTTGGCTACACGTAAGTGTATTAATCCCCAGCGGAGTCGCCAAACTGTGGACATGGGCCACGGGGGCGCTTGGGAAACAAGCGTTTGCATTTGTGGAGTCGCCACCAATTTTTATGAGAAATTGGAACCGTTCGAATACCTCGTGTCATGTCAAGACACAAAGTAGAGACATGAACACCAAGAACTCGTTACCCTTAGCATTCTATGTCTAGAATGACTCTCGTGGATGCCAATGAACACGGATGTTCACAGAGATCTGGAGTAAGGGGTGAGGGTACGATTAGGAAGCTCTTTTGATCGAACACCTAATCACGCCCGCCTCGATAACGGCCTCTACTAATGATTAGGGAAGTTATTCATACTCGATATATCGTCGACTATATGCATGCAATGCAACATCCAAGTTTTGATCCTAGCATGTGAAGATTAGACTAAGTCGGTGAACAATTAATTTAACATGCAATTAGGTCGAATCGGGGCTTAAGGTTCAATTACATGTGAAAACATACAAGTGATACAAAGTACAATGATAAATACAATAAACAAAATTACAATAATAAAAATTACAATATTTACATCGGGTTTGGCGATTTATGTCGAAAATACTTCTTGTTCCGGGTGTAATTCCGAAGCAGATATTTGTTACCACTCGTGGCTTGTAGAATGATGTCTTTGGTTGAATCCTCCTTTTGGGCTCTCCTGAAACAATGAACAAACTGAGGGCTCGGCTTTGGCCGAGCGTACTCACTCCGACGCTCAAGTCAGTGAACTTAAAGAGATAAGTTGCGTGTTACTTGGCTAAGTATATATTGTAGAGAGATAAAGAAGATATTACCATATTATGGGGTACTTAGGTTATATTTTTGGATCCTTTCCTCAATGAGGGTTGAGGAGTATTTATAGACTTTCACCTTTTGTCACGTAGTGGCCAAGTGGCTAGCAGGTGGAAAGACCGTTTTACCCTCGGCCGATGGACCCATGGCAGGCCGGCCGAGGGGTCTTGGATATGAGTACGCGGATATGTGCCCCGGCTGGCTAGTTGCCTAGCCGGGACCCAAGTGACAGGCCGACGTAGCTGAGTCGGCTAGGCCTTCATAGGTGTTGACTTGCTTTGGATATCTTTGACCTTGCTCAATATGTTGACTCGGTCAGCGGGTGCAGAATATGCCCCATCAATTTGCCCCCAGCGTAGTCTATGCCGTGGTATGGGCTCCGATGTACGTTGAGCATATATTCTGCGCAAGTAAAAATTTTCTGCCCCGGCTTCGTCTACCTCGGCTTGGTTCTGCTTAGGCCGTACCGTATCCCCCCTCCACATGGATGTGTAAAGGGCATCAAATGTGGAAAAGTAAGTGACGCTGGCCGAGACCGAGGTTGTGAGTGCCGTGTGCTTTTGATTGCCCCCAGCCGGTGCTGTCTAGCTCGGTTGATCAGCGGGCCATTTGGCGAGTAGATACCAAGGGTCGTGTTGAATAAGATACGTCGATTGGCATTCTGCCAAGGAGCGTGTTGAAGAAGTTTCGTAACTGTTTGTCGATTGACATTCCACGGCTGCATGCTTGACACGTGGCTCGGCGTTGATTGGTTGACGCTTCATGGGCTTTGCCCTGATTGGTCTGTCTTCGTGGGCTTTGCTCTATAAATAGAGCAGTATGCCCCTTAAATTTCCGCACAAAGTTCATCTTCTCAAAAATTTTTCTCTTTCTTAGATTTTCAAGTGTTTCTCTTTCTTCTAATCTTCAGAATCATTACTTCGGCGTAGCATTTTTCTTCAAGGTAAACAAACAAATTTTTCAACTCTTTTTTTGTTAAGTACTTGTCGTTATGTCTTCTGCTGACGCTGGTCCTAGTAACCCTGCGCCGGGGGGTTCCCCGTCGCGTCTTGATGAAGAGGAGGCGCTGGCTGCCGTTCCGATAAGATCCGGGGGCCGCAGGTCTCCTTCTCCTGAAGTTGACGATCAGGTTTTGGAGGAATGGGAGGATGATGATGATGAGGTTGATGATGACGGTGATGACTTCGAAAGGACTCATCCTAATGAGGGGAGGCCGCATGTATTGGACCACGGCGACGCCTGTAAGATCGAACCTGATCGGGCTTGGACCAACAAGTTTGCCAGTTGCTCTGGATTTTTCGAAAATCAATTCTCCTTCGGCAGGGAGTATAGTATCGTCATTCCTCAGGAAGGTCAGGCGGTCTGTTGCCCTCCCAAGGGCCATATAGGCGTATACATCAGACACTTGGAGTATGGGCTCTGGTTTCCTCTGGATGAACACGTCATGGCCATAATTAAAGCCATGAACGTCGCCGTGGCCCAACTACATCCGTTGGCCATTAGGACCATAGTTGGGTTTGTGTGGCTCTGTCTTTTTAAGGGGGAGGCCCCAACGGTTAACTTATTCCGCCGGCTTCATCACCTTCGGCCATCAGCCCCTGGTCGAGTGGGGTGGTACAGTGTGCAGACGGAGCCGGGTTACGTCTCCGTTGAAAAGCTTTCTTCCTGCAAGGACTGGAAGGAGCGGTGGGTGTATGTCGAGGTGCCGGCGGATTATCCGCTGCCCCGGTCTTTTCAACACCGCGTCAATTTACGGTGTGAGAGTGAGGGGGAGCGTGATAAGTGGGTCTCCCGGAAACACCTTAAAATGGACGCCGCCAAGGTTTATCTTAATGCGGATGAGAAACGGGCGATGAGTCTGTTTGAGGCTGAGAAGAATGGGATGCCGAAGGGATGGATGCCCCCGACGCAGATCGTTCTTCAGGACGAGTTTCTCTGCCACGTCGGCCTCATACCGGCCCTGGAACGGGGTGAGTGGGGTCGGTGTGAGGCCCATCTCTGCTTTTAATGAATTTGTCTTTTTGAACTTTGATTTATTTCTTCTACTTAACTCTTGCTTCGTTTCCTTTGCAGATCGTTTTGGACCGGATCTGTCTGAGGATATGCTTGAGAGAATAGGGCTTGATAAGGACAAGAACGTTGTCACTATGCATCCTAAGGCCCAGACCCGTGATCGCAGACCGGCGCCAACCGATCTCATTGATCAGCAGCTGAAGGCAATGGATGCAACGGCGGCCCAGGCGAGGGTTGCCAGTAAAATACCGGGCCGAACGCGAAAGGCAAAGTCTTCGGCGGCGACGGCGTCAGCTTCAATTCAGCCTCCCATCCCTGCAGTTCAAAAGGAGACGGTGGAGGTCGCCGATATTACCGACGAGGAGGCCACCGTTGCAGAGGAATCTCCTCTTTTTCGCAAGAGGAAAGGGGCTTCTGCCGCTGTTGCCGCTGCTACTGCTACCGGGGCCGGCAAGGAAATGGGGCCATCTGGCCCTCTGCCTAAGAAACCCAGGACTGGTACGGATCTAACCTGTGGCTCAGATTTAGCCGGTTCATTAGACATTCCTGATGACAGACTCTCCGGCATGTCAATGACTGTTGACATGGATGCTTTGTTTAAATTTTTTGTAGATCAACCGCCGCCGTCTACCGGTCCTAATGATCGGCGTGCTGAGAAGCGACCTGTGCAGACGGGTGGCAAAGATGCCACCGTCGTTTCCTCCTTCCCGAAGCCTACCCCCGCCCAGATTAGGTCGGAGGGCCTAGGTTTGTCCAGGATGGTGGCGAAGTGGGCTGAGGTGGCCGGTGCTCATATGATGGAGCAGGAAAAAATCATGGCTGAAGTTGCCCCACAGCTTGAGCAGCTCAGGCTTGAGCTCGCTGCTGCGAAGAAGGAAGCTGAGGGGGCCAAGGCTGAGGCTGAAAAGGCGGTCCTTGCTGAGCGAAAACTTAGGGAGGACGCTGAAAAGGCGGACCTTGCCGAGAGAGCCAAAGTCGAGGCTGCGGATGCTGGTGCTGCTAAGTTGCTGGAGGCGCGTGACCAGCTTCAGGCCCAGGCCGACTTCAATGTCAAGAGGAGGGACGAATGGAAATCCATGTTCCAGGCCCAGGGGAAGGTGGTTCGGAATATGAAGGCTATCATTGCCCAGAGGGAGGAGGACATTGAGAAGCTCCAAAGCGTCATTCTTCCTAACATGTGCGCCCAATACCGGGACCTGGCCGAAGAAGCTGCCAGGGAAGTGATAGGGGAGCTCTTTCCTGATGGCTCCTTTCCGTGGCAAAAATTTGACGAGCTGCTTGATGACAAGCTTGATGCCAAGGAGAAGGCCGCGGAGGCTAAGGCCGTTGAGGAGGCAAGGGTGAAGAAGGAGGAAGAAGAGGCTGAGGAGAAAGCGGCCCACGCTGAAAAGGTGAAGGCGGCCAAAGAGGAGGCTGAGAGGCTAAAGGCAGCTGAAGCTGAAGCTGCCAAGTCACCTTCTGGGTCACCCACCAAAAATGACGCTGCTGATGTCGCCGGTGACGAGCAGCAACAGGCATAGGGAGACGGGCGGTCGTCACCAGGTTCCCCCGGCATCTCGGATAGCTTCAGCTGTTCGGGGGCCAATTATTAAGCCTATCCTCCCTGCCATCTTTTGGCGCTTCAAATGATATGTCTGTAAACTTTTGTTCTCCTTGCTTGTTTTTTGTAAAACTTTGGTAGGTTGTGTTTTGGCTTGTCCCTATGGGGACGGCCGTCGTCTGTATTCTCCTTACTTGTAATCGTTTTCAACAAAGTTTGTTTACTGGCCCTCGGCTTGGCCGGGGCTTTGATCACAATCCTTCACTTGTCTTCTTACGTTATTAATTGAGCGCTTTTTTCGTTTTTACCTTAGGCCTGGCCGAGGCAGTTAGAATGCGTATCTCAACTGTGTTTAACGTTTTCTAAACATGTTGGCATGTTGGTCGTTTCCTCTTTCACTCTCGGTCAAGCCGAGGCGTCCGATTTGCGCTTCCCAACCGCCGCTGTGAACATGTTAGCGTATCGACCGTTGTGTCCCCTGCCAGGCCTTCGGTTGGCCGAGGAGGCTAGAGGTTACGGCTCGACAGCGTTCGTATCTGTAGACATATTGATCGCTTCCTCTCCCTGGCCTTCGGTTGGCCGAGGCGGCTAGAATTGCGTCTCAACTATACTTATACGTTCCTAAGGCATGTTGGTCGCTTTCGGGAGTATCAACTGCGCAGGTACTCAGGTAGTGACTGCCGTGGCGTCTACTTCTTGGGGTGACTGCCCGGCTTGGGACGTGGCGTCTACCTCGATATGACTACGGAGGGGATAAACACTTTGATGGAAAACTTGGATGATTCCTTATTAGATATGAACACGCGTTGGGGTGCCAACAATTGTTTTGGACACCTCCGCCGCTATACAAAGTATTTCCTGAGATTGTCAGTGTTCCAATGGCTCATCAAAGGCACACCCTCCATGTCTGTCAGCCGGTATGTACCCGGCCTCATTTCTTCAACCACTTTGTAGGGACCCTCCCAGTTGGTCGTCAATTTACCATGAATGTTTCCCTTGTTGGTGGCGGCCGACTTTCTTAGGACTAGATCCCCTACTTTTAAGTCCCTTTTGTGGACTCTTCGGTTGTAGGCTCTTCTCATTCGATTTTGGTTAGCTGCCTCCCAGTATACCAAAATCGAATGAGAAGAGCCTACAACCGAAGAGTCCACAAAAGAGACTTAAAAGTAGGGGATCTAGTCCTAAGAAAGTCGGCCGCCACCAACAAGGGAAACATTCATGGTAAATTGACGACCAACTGGGAGGGTCCCTACAAAGTGGTTGAAGAAATGAGGCCGGGTACATACCGGCTGACAGACATGGAGGGTGTGCCTTTGATGAGCCATTGGAACACTGACAATCTCAGGAAATACTTTGTATAGCGGCGGAGGTGTCCAAAACAATTGTTGGCACCCCAACGCGTGTTCATATCTAATAAAGAATCATCCAAGTTTTCCATCAAAGTGTTTATCCCCTCCGTAGTCATATCGAGGTAGACGCCACGTCCCAAGCCGGGCAGTCACCCCAAGAAGTAGACGCCACGGCAGTCACTACCTGAGTACCTGCGCAGTTGATACTCCCGAAAGCGACCAACATGCCTTAGGAACGTATAAGTATAGTTGAGACGCAATTCTAGCCGCCTCGGCCAACCGAAGGCCAGGGAGAGGAAGCGATCAATATGTCTACAGATACGAACGCTGTCGAGCCGTAACCTCTAGCCGCCTCGGCCAACCGAAGGCCTGGCAGGGGACACAACGGTCGATACGCTAACATGTTCACAGCGGCGGTTGGGAAGCGCAAATCGGACGCCTCGGCTTGACCGAGAGTGAAAGAGGAAACGACCAACATGCCAACATGTTTAGAAAACGTTAAACACAGTTGAGATACGCATTCTAACTGCCTCGGCCAGGCCTAAGGTAAAAACGAAAAAAGCGCTCAATTAATAACGTAAGAAGACAAGTGAAGGATTGTGATCAAAGCCTCGGCCAAGCCGAGGGCCAGTAAACAAACTTTGTTGAAAACGATTACAAGTAAGGAGAATACAGACGACGCCAATTGTTCCGGGTGTAATTCCGAAGCAGATATTTGTTACCACTCGTGGCTTGTAGAATAATGTCTTTGGTTGAATCCTCCTTTTGGGCTCTCCTGAAACAATGAACAAACTGAGGGTTCGGCTTTGGCCGAGCGTACTCACTCCGACGCTCAAGTCAGTGAACTTAAAGAGATAAGTTGCGTGTTACTTGGCTAAGTATATACTGTAGAGAGATAAGGAAGATATTACCAGATTATGGGGTACTTAGGTTATATTTTTGGATCCTTTCCTCAATGAGGGTTGAGGAGTATTTATAGACTTTCACCTTTTGTCACGTAGTGGCCAAGTGGCCAAGTGGCTAGCAGGTGGATAGACCATTTTACCCTCGGCCGATGGACCCATGGCAGGCCGGCCGAGGGGTCTTGGATATGAGTACGCGGATATGTGCCCCGGCTGGCTAGTTGCCTAGCCGGGATCCAAGTGACAGGCCGACGTAGCTGAGTCGGCTAGGCCTTCATAGGTGTTGACTTGCTTTGGATATCTTTGACCTTGCTCAATATGTTGACTCGGTCAGCGGGTGCAGAATATGCCCCATCACTTCTAAAACGGATAATTTGAGAAAAGAATAAAAGAATGAATTAACGAACAGATTATAAGGGGATAAAACGGTTAATAGTTAATTATACGTGAACTAATTAATTAGGTCAAGGCAGAACGGAAGTTCAGAGGCAGAAATGAACCTGGAACAGGCGCAGCAGGATTGCGCCTTTTGGAAGAGGCGCAGCAGTTGCTGCGTCTGTTCCAAGGGTGAGTTCTGGCTGTGAAGCCGGAACTGAAAATCGTTAATATTCGTGGGTGATCTTAAGGATTGATTATGATATTCGACTCGGATGAAAGTGATTTAATACATTAATTACATGTGAATTGGGTCATAAAAGCAATAAAACACGGATGAGACGGATGTAAACGAATTAATTACATGAACGAAAGATTGGTTAATGACATGGGTGAATTAAATGGATTAAACATGACGAATTAGTGAAGAATAAACGACGAATATGACAATAGACGGATGGAAATATACCAAAGATCGAATTCCAGAAACTCAATATGAATGAATAGAATTTCTACAACCCGGATTGATTTTAATGACGAAAACCCGCAAACATTAATTATAAGGGATTTAAGTCGGATTTAATGACGAATTATATACGTTAATGATGATTAATAATGTACATGTGAAATTATTATACTATTATATCAACGGAATTGAAGAACAAACGGAAACAAAACAAAGAAGCAACGAATTTACAGAGGACGAAGGAAGAAGAAAGGAAGCAGGAACTGCGACAGCCTCACGAAGAGGCGCAGCAGGTGCTGCGTCCCTTCGAAGAGGCGTAGCAGTTCCTGCCTCTTTTATCGACGTCTGTCTTCTGATAATCCGTAAAAAGGGGTTTTAAACATGGTTTTATAAATCGGTTTTAGAAGTACTTTCGACATAAACCTTACAATATTGATACAAAAGATAAATAACAATAAATAAAGGGATTATACACCCTCAGACTTACATGTTTGACGAAACGAGATGAACTAAGTTATCGATTTAGTGATGCTCGACTCGAATGTAACGAAAGTGCCCTCGTAAGAGGAAAACGATTAAGATTAATTAAGTTGATTATTGTGGAGTTGGTCAAATTGGTCGGTCATGCAAACGAGGCTGGTACTCAGAAGGATCCGAGCTTACGTGGTCGAATGTTCAAGCATGTAGACGCCAAAAAGTAAGAACGAGGTCTAGAATGCAAAGGGAGAAGAGAAGGGCGGACACTCGCGTGAGAAATATGAGGAGCGAAGACTCCTATTTATACTAATCACGTGAAGGAATAGGGTTTTCGGAGAGACTTTGGAAGTGAATCTCGAAAAGATATGAAAAAGATACGAAAAATACGCAGAAAAGGACCTGGGACGAGGCGCAGCAGGCACTGCATCCCTTGGAAGAGGCGCAGCAGCTGCTGCGTCTGTTCCCAGGTGGTTTCCTCCTGCCGAAGAAAGATTTCCGTGTTTAGCTTATGGAATAACGGGATAATCTTATTTTCCTTAATATTTTGTATGAATATTACGGGAAATTCTTTACCAAAGATTAAAATATTGTGAAAGATTTATAAAATATGGAATAGAAATATCCGGAACATTCCAGAACATTCTGACTCGGCATTTAGCGGTTTTAGGAAATGAAGACGGTTTTAGGCCCGGACTCCAAATGTACTCTAATTACTGCCAAAACGACCGTAATGACACCTAGATGATGACCATGAGGTAGACATAAATGTTTGAGTGATCACTTGACGATAAACTTACGAACTGTCACAAATCGTTCCGCATACCAAACATGCGGCCCAATCATCACCGGGTGGTTTGCGGGAGGTGCAGAAATGAGGTGTCTACAATTACGTTGCTGCCACACAACATAGTAGACCGCCATGATAGCAGCAAGACAAATCTTTTTCTTCAGCTGTGTTCAGTTTATTTTGCCAATCTACACTATGCCATTTCCAGCAGGTTCTGCAATGTGCAGCCATGAGCAGACCCCTGCCATAACCATCCTTGTATACCTGCAGTTCTGGAATATATGATATACATTTTCCTTGTTGGCACTGCATATACAACAAGCATCATCGTCACTAATGTCGTGCCTGAATAACTTGTCCTTCACAATAATTGCATTCCTGAAAATTAACCGGCATAAAAATTTGTGTTTAGGCAAGGACCAAGTATTCCAGACCAACTTGGCCCATCCTACCTTCTGTTCCTTACGCCTAATCCATTCATAACCATAACTAACATTGTATCTCTTATGACCAGCAAGCCAAACACCATTAGCATACCCTTCCTTGAAGACATTCCTAACCTTATAGATAGCTTTTCAGTTCCCACTCATATGAGTTTTAAGAATGTGGTTATCCCAAGAAGCTCCTTTCAAGTAGAGTTTATGTATCCATTTGACCTATAAACTATCAGGCTTACTATAAATCCACCACACTAGCGTTCCCAAAGTAACCATGTTCCAAGTTAAGCTATACCTTATACCAAGATCTCATGTAAGAGCTAGTCCCATCCCAAAGGTAATTTCTACAGATGTTGTCAATCTTCTTCAAGACACCCTTAGGAATCAAGAATATATTAGCCCAGTAGGTAAATAATGATGTTAACACAAATTGGATCATTATTAACTTACCTGCATAAGATATTTTCTTGGCCCCAAATGATCTAATTTTCTCAATAATCTTTTCAATAAGCACCTAACAATCCTTTTTCCCAAGTTTACAAGGAGCAATGGGCACACCCAGATATTTAAATGGTATCTGATCCTCCACACAGCCTGAGATACCAATTATATGATCCTTGACATGCCTCTGAACTCCATTGAAGTAGATATTACATTTCTGCTTATTCATTTGCAATTTAGAAGTTGATGAGAAAGTAGCAAATGACCTTAGGAGTACCATAACAGATTGCTTGTCACCTCTTGAAAATAGCAACAAACCGTCAGCAAACATAAGGTGTTAAAGTTTTAGCCTACCACATAAAGCATGAAACTTAAAAGGCAAAGTTTCTGTTATAAACTACAAAATTCTAGTAAGGTATTCTATTGCTATTGTGAACAAGAGAGGAGAAAGGGGATCACCCTGTCTCAGGCCCTTTTGCCCCTAAAAAAAACTAAAAGGCTCCCCATTGAGGACAAGAAAGTAAGATGTAGTGGACACACATTCCATGATCAAATTCATAAAGTAAGAGGAAAACTACAATGTATCCATCATCTGACCAAGTAATTAAGCTCCAGTTAACATAATCATAAGCCTTCTTGAGGCCAACTTTAATCAGACATCAATAAGAGACTGATGATCTATTATATAATTTTATGACATCTTGCCATACTAGGATATTCTCAATAATATTTCTTCTTTTGATAAACCCCCCTTGATTAGGGGATACTAGGGAGGACATTAGCTAATCTTGAGCACAAAAGTTTAGATATGACTTTATATGTTACATTACAGCATGAGATTGGTGTAAATTGTGTAACATTCTCAGGTAACTCTACCTTGAGGATCAATGTAACAAAGGTATGATTCACCTGTTTAAGAAGTTTCCCATGCTGAAAGAAATTTTTAACCACTTCACACAAGTCAGCCCCTACCACACTCCATGCATCTTTAAAAAATGCACTTGAAAACCCAGCTGGGCCTGGAGCTTTTTGGCTATGTATGGAAAAAACATCCTCTTTAATCTCAGCATTTGTCACAGGAGCCAGAAGTAAATCCTAGTGTTCCTCTTTGCATATAGGCCCTTTCTGAACCACTTGAGCATTGACATGTCTCAAAGTTTCAGTCTCTCCCACTTGAGCATTGAGCATTGACAGGTCCACAATTCATGAGTACTTGTGTGATGAAGTTAGAACCATATGTCGTAACACTGCAAAAGCTGACTGTGTTAAATTGTACACCTCAATGAAACATAACCTAAAAGATACCTTATATAACCTACCTGATCTTATTTGTTTGACGTCTGATTTGTGGACCTCTTGTCAAACGGAAGGGTATTTGTGTCTAACTGCTCACTTTGTTGACGCTAATTGGAAATTGTCTAGTGTTGCTTTGAACTTCTGTTATATGGAACCACCCCATAGTGGTAAAGAAATCTACATTCTTCTATTGAAGTTAATAAAAGAATGGGGAATTGAGAAGAAAGTTTTTTCTTTGAATTTAGACAATGCTTCTAGTAATGACAAGGCACAAGATTATTTTAAGCGAAGGCTACACTTAATAATTGGGGAAATTTAGTGTATGATGGTAAATATTTCCATGTTAGATGTGTTGCACATGTCTTGAATCTTATTGTTAAGGATGGACTTAAGATAATTGAGCAATCCATTTCTAATATTAGAGAAAGTGTGAAACATGTGAAAGCCTCAGAGGCAAAAAAAAAAATGCACTTTCGAAGTGCTGTTGAACAAGCTGGGTTCAAGGAGACTAAGGCACTTTGGCTTGATGTGCCTACTAGGTGGAATTATACCTATCTTATGCTTGATATGGCTCTTATATAGCAAGATGCTTTTAATAAATTGAACCTAGTTGATAAGACATACATACATTGTCCACATGCTTTAGACTGAGAAATGGTTGAGAAAATAAGGGATGTTTTAGGGCCATTTTATGATATAACTGAGTTATTTTCCCGTAGTGAGTATCCAACATCGAACTTATACTTTGAGAATTTGTGGAGGATTTCTATGCTCTTAAAGGAATTGGTTCAAATTCAAAGTCACGATGAGGTATTAAGAGACATGGCAATAGAAATGCAAAAGAAATTTGACAAATATTGGGCAGTCTCTGATGAAGATAACTACGGTACTTTGTTTGCTTTTGCTATGGTTCTTGATCCTCGTTGCAAGCTTCATTTTCTCAAAGACTGTTACAAAAGGTTGTTTGACGATGAATTAAAAGCACGAGCGAAGGTGAATTATATACAATTTAAGATGGATCAGAGATGCTACTTAATGAGTATAAAGGCTGCAATACCTCATTTGCTTCATCAAATGCTGAACCTCGTATGGTCTCCAATACTTTAAAACGCAAATTTACCTTTTGTGAAGTAAGTTACTTTTTCTTTTCTATGATATTTTGTAGTTTTATTTACAGTTCTACTGTTTATACGCTAAATTTAATTACTTTTGTTCTGTATTGATATCATGTTTATTATGTAGGATTATGATTATGAAGGGGTGGATATACTAGTTACGATAAGTCAAAATTATCGACATATCTTGAGGATGATAAAATTGATCGCAAAGTAAAGCTCGATGTTCTAGACTATTGGAAAAAGAATGAGGATCGTTATGGTGAACTAGCTCATCTCGCAAGGGATATTTTAAGTGTACCACTTACCACTGTTGCATCGGAATCTATTTTTAGTATCGGAGGTCGGGTTTTGAATAAATGGAGGAGCTCTTAAATTCCTGAAAACGTGGAGGCTTTGATTACTACACGGAGTTGGTTATATGACTATCAAGGTAAGTCATTTTTACATTGTGTTGTCGATCTCTTCTCATTATTTTTTTTCCCGATTCTAATTTGTTGATTAACATTTTGCAGCCATTGAAGAGGATGAATTCGAAGGTGTAGACGTAGAATGGTCGAACGTTCAATCATCTTCTTGAAGTTAATGATGAAGACTTGTAGTCAAGCTTCTTATCGTCTTTATAGTTTTTTTGGGTTTTACATGAATTCTGATGTATTGTCTTCCTTTTTTTTTTCTCTAGTTTTGAGAACTTCCTAAAATCGTAACTATTAGAGTATTACGTATGCAATAAAAATTTTCATTTTTGGAACTCATCCAGTCTTCTACTCTTCTCCATGTTCAGCTTTTTTAATAGATATGAGTAGCATAGTTACTGTTCCGGGTGTAATTCCGAAGCAAGTATTGTTACCACTCGTAGCTTGTAGAATGACGTCTTTGCTTGACTTCCTCCTTTTACCTCTCCTGAAACAATGAACAAACTGAGGGCTCGGCTTTGGCCGAGCGTACTCACTCCGACGCTCAAGTCGGTAAACTTAGGAGGATTAAGTTATGTGTTACTTGGCTAAGTATATTGTAGAGAGATAAGGAAAATATTACCAGATTATGAGGTGTTTAGGTTAGATTTCGGATCCTTTCCTCAATGAGGGTTGAGGAGTATTTATAGACTTTCACCTTTTGTCACGTAGTGGCCAAGTGGCCAAGTGGCTAGCAGGTGGAAAGACCGTTCTACCCTCGGCCGATGGACCCATGGCAGGCCGGCCGAGGGGTCTTGGATATGAGTACGCGGATAGGTGCCCCGGCTGGCTAGTTGCCTAGCCGAGACCCAAGTGACAGGCCGACAGGTGGCGTCGGCTAGGCCGTATAAGTCGTTGACTTGCTGTGGATATCTTTGACCTTGCTCAATATGTTGACTCGGTCAGCGGGTGCAGAATATGCCCCATCAATTTGCCCCCAGCGTAGTCTATGCCGTGGTATGGGCTCCGATGTATGTTGAGCGTATATTCTGCGCAAGTAAAAATTTTTCTTTCCCGGCTTCTTCTACCTCAGCTTGGTTCTGCTTATGCCGTACCATATCCCCCCTCCACATGGATGTGCAAAAGGCATCCGATGTGGAAAAGAAAGTGACGCTGGCCGAGACCAGGGTTGAGAGTGCCGGTTGTTTTTGATTTCCCCCGGCCAGTGCTACCTAGCTTGGTTGATCATGTGGCCGGCGGAGAACAGATACTTAAGAATTTGCTGAGGAAGATGAATAGGCAAGGAGATATGAATGGGTGTGTTGAAGACGCTTGGTCACTGTTGCGTTGATTGACGTTTAACTGTTGCAACGATTGACATTCCGTGGTTGCATGTCTGACACGTGTCTGTTCGCTGATTGGCTGACGTTTCATGGGCTGTGCGCTGATTGGTCCTTCTCCACGGGCTTTCCCTTATAAATAGGGCAGTTAACCCCTGAAATTGGCCACCGATTTCATTCTCTCTAAAATTTTCTTCTCTCTAAACTTTCAAGGGCTTCTTTTTCTTCTAATCTTCGGAGTCGTTACTTCGGCTAGTGCTTTTCTTCAAGGTAAACAAACAAATTTTTCTCAATCTCTTATTTTGTTAAGTAATTGTTGCTACCATGTCTTCTGCTGACGCCGGGACTAGCACTTCTGCGCCGGGGGGTTCCCCGTCGCGTCTTGATGAGGAGGGGATACTAGACGCCATCCCGATAAGGTCTGGGGGCCCTAGGTCTCCTTCTCCTGAAGTTGATCCAAAAGCTTTGGAGGATTGGGAGGATGATGATGATGTCGATGATGACGGTGATGATGCTGAAAGGGCTCATCCTAATGAGGGGAGGCAGTACGTCATGGATCACGGCGACGCCTGTAAGGTCTGCCCTGACCGTGCTTGGACCCATAAGTTCGCCAGTCGTTCCGGCGAGACACTTTTCGAGGGTCATTTCTACTTTGGCAGGGGATACAAAATTGTTATCCCTGAGGAGGGTCAGGCCGTTTGTTGCCCTCCACCGGGTTGCACCGGCGTATACATCCGGCACCTGGAGTACGGGCTCCGGTTCCCGCTGAATGAATATGTCATGGCCATCATTAGAGCCATGAACGTCGCCGTGGCCCAACTGTATCCGCTGGCCATTAGGACCATAGTCGGCTTTGTCTGGCTTTGTCTCTTCAAGGGGGAGGTTCCAACGGTTAATTTATTCCGTCGGCTTCACCACCTTCGGCCGTCGTTTGCTGGTCGCGTCGGATGGTACAGCGTGCAAATGGAGCCGGGTTACGTCTTCGTTGATAAGCTTTCTTCCTGCAAAGGCTGGAAAGATCGGTGGGTGTACGTTGAGGTGCCGGATGACTATCCGCTGCCCCGGTCTTTCCAGCACCAAGTTAATTTGCGGTGCGAGACTAAGGCGGAGCATGACAAATGGGTCACCCGGAAAAAGCTTAAGATAGACGCCAGCAAGGTCCCTCTTAGTGCGGATGAGAAGCTGGCGATGAGGCTTTTTGAGGCGGACAAGAGTGGGGTGTCGAAAAGATGGATTCCCCCAACGCAGATCATTCTTCAGGATGAGCTGCTCTGCCATGTCGGCCTCATACCGGCCCTAGCACAGGGTGAGTGGGGTCGGTGTGAGGCCCATCTCTGCTCTCAATGTTTCTGAATTTTGATTCATTCCTCGCTTAACTCTTTGTTTCTTTTGCAGATCATTTTGGCTCGGACCTGTCCGAGGATATTTGTAACGCCCCGTAATTTCGGACCGTTAATATATTTCGGAAGTAATTTATTAATCAAGTAAAATTTGATATTAATGTATTTAAAGTAAAAATAATTCAAAGAAATATAATTTTATTATATTTTGAAGAAAAGTATTTATTTTGATAGTTTCGAAATGTTTAAAAATAGTTTAAACCGTGTAAAAACTTTTTATTTCGAAATAAGGGCATATCGGGGGGAAAATGACAACTCTATTGAAAATTGGGCAAACGATTTTGGAAATGGGTCGTATGAGTATTCAATTTTCTTGTAATCTCGTGTTTAAGAACTTTAGTCTTGTCGGAATTTGCGTTTGACAAGCGGTTCTAATTATTATCGAAACGAGCCAAAACCGACTCGTAAAATCCCGACTAAAACCCGCACTTTCCTTTCCTTTCTCCCTTACCCGCGGCACCCCCTTCCCCTTTCTTTTTTTTTCTGATTTTCTTACCAAACCCATCTTCCTTTATGTTCTAAATTGTTCCAAAACCAAATACACCATTTTGATACAAAATCTCAAGCAAATTTCGCCATAACTCACTCATTTCTACTCGGATTTTCACATAATTTATATTTCCGGAATCCTCTCGTCGAGATCTACAACCTAGTATGTTTTAATTTCAGTTTTCATTAAGTTGTTTTAAGACGAATTTCGGTAATTTCGGTATTTTATACTTATTATTGTGTTTTTATTGTTTATTTAGGTGAAGATTTGGAGGACGAGTTTGGGGACTCGTATATTGTCGAAGATAGTGGCTAGTTGCTTGTTAGGGTTTGGTTTTTAAGGTGCTAATTGCTCATTTTCTAGCTTAAGGTAACATATTTCGAGTTACTCGACGAATAATCGTCACATTCTTTGCTTTTTGTATGTTTTTGTGATTTTTGATTGAGTAGTAAATTTTCACATGTTTAAAATGGGTTGCATGCATGTCTTTTGTTAGTTTAAGATAACATGTTAGTATTAGGAACGATTAATTATGTTTCGATTTATGTTTAATCGAACAAAAATGGAGAAATGGAGGTGTGGGAGTGGCGGCCAAGCAGTTAAGGCAGCCCACTACCCGCTGGGGGTTGGCCCGGTTGGTCCGTCGCTTGTTTCGCGGTTTTTCATGCAATATTTGTCATTTCGGGTTCATTAATGTTATAGTTAGTATAAGTTACATATGAGTACACTTTTGAATTAAATCATATTAGTAGTAAAAATTATGTTAATGGTAAAAATTAGGTTTATATTGGTAGTTGCACATGTTAGGGTAGATTATAAAATGAAATTGTAATGATTAGGCTCAAAATGAATTTTATAGCGATAATTGTAATGTTTTAATGATTGTGCCGAAAACTGAGCCTTAGTCCCTTTGACTGATTCGATGTCAGTTAATTGAGTGATTGGTCAGCCGCAATTTAACCCGTACTGTCGCCGCAGGGGGTTGCGGGTAAAAATTCGGTTGGATGAAATTTTATATGAATTGGATAATTGGCCTTTTTCTTGTTTTAGGCCATTTATCAAGTTTTTAAGTTCACATGTATAGTTGGTTGAATTTAATAGTTTCTTATATTGTAGAAATGGCCTTAGATTCCATGAAGCCTTTAATATTGTTAATATTGCTAGAAATGGTATTGGTATTAAATACTTTCTTGCAGGTTGTTGTGTTTGTCATAGATAGGTCTTTATAGTCTCTGACGAGTATATGTTCACTGCTTAATAGCCTTTGTGTTCCTGGCTAGTGGATTTATATCCAAGTTGGGGCATGACCTCGTTACTTATTTTGATAGTAAGTGGTCAGCTTAAGTACTAGCCAACCCTTTGGTGGACTCCTTAGGGTACTCACTTTGTTTTAGAAAAATTGTGAGTCTTGGGTGCGGTGGTGTGTATCCGCATGTCTAGGTCTCCAAGTGAGATTTTAGGCTAGGGTTGTGTTGTGTCTTGGCCATGTTTTATTAATATTAACCGCTGAGCCAAGATACCGGTTCGATTACCTTCCCTACCTCGTGGTATAGACTCGAGTTACAGAGTGACTATTGACGGGACTAAGAACTTATGCCTGTCTTTGATATATTGCCCTTTCTTGTATGGTGATTTTATGAATTGTAATAGGTGAGATGTAAGCTGATACCTGTCCAAGTGAGTACCAAAAATAATATTTATAAATTCCAAACTACAACTAGCAAGCGGTAGTAAGGGTCGATCCGCAGGAGGTAGGAAGTTCTAAGTGTCTTATCTCGCCTATGAATTTTCCGGGGGTTTTGATTATTTCAACTGAACTAAAGAGACTAAGGAAAGAGAGATAAAAATAGAAGAAATTAACAATAGAGGGAAGGAACTAGGACTTGGTCATCAATAAACGCGTACCAATTGCAGCTAAGGTCACAAATCGGTCGATGTGTCGGTCTAAGGGGCAACGAATATCTCCTTTCGGTCTCAATTCGCCCTAAAATGCTATTAGCTTAACTTTCGCCCTCACTAAAGCATCCTATTGTTCACTGCGGGTCTCCCCTATTCCAACCTTTCGGTCCAGGTCAAGGGTTACCAATATTAAAAGGCTAATTGTGTCGACTCAACTAGCAGGATACGATTAAAGCAAACGATTAACAACATAGACTACAACAACAACGACAGATCTAATAACCTAATTAGCAATTAACATTAGTCTAATGAATCACCTAATCCTAGCAAGAGTATTTAGCTAGACATGGGTAAAGGGAGAACGAGAATAAAGGAATTAAGAACAATAAACATTAACATAAAATAAAGAGGGAAAAGAAGGGAAAAAAAGTTACGAGAGAAAATAGATCCTAATTAATAGAAATGAAGAGCAAGGCGTCGTCCGTCCCCTCTCGACTCCAGGAATGAATGATGTGCTATTAGGTCTAAACTACTCTTATTTATACTAAGTAGTATCATTATTATTAACTAAATATAAGATAAGCATAAGATAAAATCTAATTATACTCGACAATATCCTTCTCGATGTAGCTAGTACTCGATCGAGCATAAATCTACTCGATCGAGTAGATTCCAGCGCACATTTCCTGCTTTGCGCATTGAACTTCAAACGGCTGCCATTTCTTCGTTACTTGGTCAAACAGGGTGATTCCGGTGGCATTGGAAAGCTAAGAGGACAAACTTTCATCTTCAATTGGAATCACCTGAATATCAGTTGTAGAACTCGAGATATGGCTCTCCAAAGTAGGCACTAGCAATTTGAAGTTCTTCCTTTGCTCGCCTATCTATCTTTCTTCTTTGCGCATCTCAAAATAGCTACATTCCCGCTCCAAATTCACTCTTCCTCCAAATGCATGATAAACGGACGGTAAAAGGCTTGATTTCAATACTTTCTGGTTCATTCCTGCAAATAAGACAAAACAAACCAAAGTAGCATATTCGGGGCATTTCGTAGCATAAACTACGATAATAGCATAGAAATACGTGCATAAAAAGGCCTAAAAAGACTATATAAAATGCACGTATCAAATCTCCCCAAACCAAACCTTTACTCGTCCTCGAGTAAACTAAAATGCAACTAATGGAACGGAAATGATAACTCAGAGCTAGCTTAACTTGTCTACTTGAACCAGTTTAATGCAAACTAAAATCAACAGTTACAACTACAATGGTCAATACGCAAACGAATTATAAGATGTCCATAAATAAAGCTGACCTATCGACCTTGCAAGACCAACACAAATCGGACTCTCACGCGGTCACTCTTCTCTCATGAAGCAAAGGGTGAAAGTATATGTATAATAGAGAAAGAGAAAACAGTCACTCACCTAGACTGCGACCTACATAACATGCATGCAACAAAGATGATAGACGATTCAAGTACTAATGCACACACTCCAACCAATAATGTCCGTCACAGCTGAGGGCTTACAAATGATATGGGAAGGTGAGGTTCAGGTGAGAAAAGGCAAAACAAATTATGGAAATGTGAAGGTAAAGCGTCAAGCTAGTTCCTAAACAAGACCATATAAGACTGAGAAATAAACACAAGTGCCCTTCATTTGGCACAAAACTCACTACCCAATACACAATCTTCTCAAAATGATATAGATAAAACAGAGGAGTAAGACCGTCACAAGATAGAGATAAACACAGTCGGTCTCTTTTATTCATACAACTCATTTTTTTTTTATTTTCATACTTTTCTTTCTTCTGATTTTTCACGTGAATCACAAATTTTTGATTTTTTTTTTCTTTTTCTATCTCACGTAATTCTTTTTTTTTTCAACTCTTTTTTTTTTCTTCTCATACTCCCTTCCTTAATTCTCCACCAACTCCAAACAAAATACACATGGGCCAAACTGCAGACGAAAAATCATACCACAAAAGACATACTAGACTAGCTTGACTAGGCAGGCTCAGTTTGGGATGTAGCTAATGGGTCAAAAAGGCAAGATTTGGCTTAAGTGGAGCTATATGGGTGAAAAATATAAGAAAAGGGGAAAATTTATAAGCACCTCCCTGCATGTGACACCGACCACAAACCCGAATGTATGCATTTGACAAGAAATCGAATGTCATAAAAGTGCAAAAATAATGAACATGCTATGCAAGGAGTACTACTCTCAATTCCTACATGAACCGGTTATGAATGTCACCAGTTATAAGGCTCTAAAACTCAGAAATTGTAGAGCAGGTTGCCAATTTATCAGGTCAAGTCTACACGGTCAACTATATTTGAACAAAAACTCGTAGATATGCGCAAGACTCAGCTAATAACTGTCAATAAAGTGCAAGGCTCAAGTAAAAAAAAAAAACAAGTTAAAGTGCAATTTCATCACGGAAATCTACCGTTCCGACTCAACCTATATGCAAAAATAAACGTGAATACTTTTTTTGAAAATTTTCAATTTTTATGAGATTTTTGATTTTTTTTAATGAAAATAAACAACAATGCATACTGAATTTAAACGTGATAACAAAAATGCAATAAGATGCAGACACAGATATGGATGCATAACCTCCCCAAACCAAACTGTACAATGCCCCCATTGTACTAAAACATGGAAAGGAAATGCAAACTAAAGGAGAAAGAGAGTAAATGCGGAAAACTCACAAGATTGCGCGAAGAAGGGGACCTCCCAAACCAAACAAAGAAACATGGGAGGTCACTAATAGCTCTGAAACATCGTCACAAGAAGCTAAGTCAAGCAATGGGCGTCCAAAACAGCTCGATCGAGAGGAAAAGCGGTCGATCGAGTAGAATAGTGGTCGATCGAGTAATTTTTTTTTTTTTTTTTTTTTTTTTTGCAGGTACTCGATCGAGTAATATAAGTACTCGATCGAGTGATTTCAGCAGCAAAAGCTCTCGATCGAGTACAAAAAGTACTCGATCGAGTGATCCTTAGTATATTCCTGCAAAAGACGCAACAAAAACAGCCCGCAAAACTAACAAAGCAAGCATAATGATATAGTCTATGGTACTAAGACCAATTATTACACACAACTGAAATAAAATGTAATGTTTGAAAAACAACTAAAAATAAATCTCCGGGTTGCCTCCCGGGTAGCGCTAGCTTCAGACAGGTCCCAGCTCGACCTCTTTTTTCAGCCAACTACTCCAATTGAACCCAATCAAAGCAGCTCAAAGCTCGCAGCAACCTGTCAAACTTCTGCGCATGTGCTACACAAAACTGTAAGTAGCACCATAAAACAGTAATAGCATAGGAATTTGAAATATAATAACATTTAAGCCTAACAAATTTCCTATGACAGCTCCTAAAATCAGTCACAAAATAATTCTGCCCTCCAGCTAAGGGCGGAATATAAAAGCTCAAATTAACCGCAGGTGGTAAATGAAGGAGCTCAGTAGCATTCAACCAAAAAACAACGCGAGTAGAATTTAAATGCTCAGACGGGTAAAAACTGTGAGGTGGAGGAATCTGGTCAGCTAAAGGTGAAGGTGGATAATCATCCCAGATGCAAGGGGTTGTAAAGTCAATTGGGTCAATCGGGTCCTCTATAATAGGCTCATCATCTATATCATCATAAGTATCCCATTTGACCTCAAGACTATCACCCTCCTCATCGCTAGACTCGTCAAGATGGAGGTTCTCAAAGAGAGCCTCCAAATCATCCTCACTATCAGTGCAAGAATCATAAAGGGGTTGTTGACTATCCTCATAAAAAGGATTGTCAACCACGCTAATGGTCTCCTCTATGTCTCCGTCGGTATTTCCTAGATTGGTTTCTAAGGTCTCATGTAATACTCCGTATTTATATGTCTTGGGGGTACTCTATCGAGTAGCCCTTACTCTGTCGAGTAAGGGCAAGTTGCGAAGATAAATAGTTTCTGACCTGTTGGGCACTCGATCGAGTAGCTGGGGCACTCGATCGAGTAGGGGGGTACTCGATCGAGTACCTTGGGTACTCGATCGAGTGTCCGGTTTTACGGGGGAGTTTTCTCGGGTTTTGTTAATTACGCGATTAAGGTATATAAACATATTCGGCATTGTTCTAAATCACTTTTTACAAAACCTAAAACCTGTTTAAGAGAGAAAGCAACTAGTCTTCTTCCTAATCGCGTTCTTGACAATTCCCGGAGTTCAGACGGTCAGTTCGTATCGTAGTTCGTGTCGTTGGATTCCTTGCGTCGAGGGTAAGCTTTTAATATAATTTATATAATGTTTTGTTAAGATTGGTGAAACCCTAATTTAGGAATTGGGGGTTTTTATGAGTAGTGTTTTAGCAGGATTTTCCTGAAGGGATCCGGCTTGGTTATATAGTGATCAGGGTATCTAGTTCTATAAGATTAGAATGGTATGAACAAATAACAAAGAAAGAAATAAGTATAAGGAATAATGTTTTTATTGTATTGATAAGCTGGGCACAATATTGTACGTATATCTGTATGTTCAAGAGTAAAAAAAAAGATAAAGTATAGATCAATTGATTATTCACGAATGCCTTTACAACTGCTAAATTCTACTATTTATAGTTCTACAAATGATCTCCCCAACGTTACAATGAGTAACGTTATAATGAGCAACCTCCTCCCTAATTGTAGGAGCTGTTGCCGGAATAATAGGGCATGCTTCCTATTAGCTCGCTTGACCCGTTCTCAACTCAACCAATCCTTAGCTTTTTCTCTTCTTTCCGTCCAGATTCATAGATTAAATAGTTTTAGGTTTGGACTTGGTCTTCCTTGAGAATAGGGCACGGTTATTTGGCTTATACAATCGTATTTCTTGTCCGTCTTCTTAATCCACTGTTTTTAGCAATCCGCCAAGCTATGATATACTTGACTATCGGTTTCTCTTCCAGGATTTAGTAGTCTTCTTGCCATAATATTCTTCAGCAGCTAGATAGTAGTTAGTCTTGTCCGGTCTTCGCCTCAATCAATCGCTTTGTTGAGTCGGGCCAGGCTATGGTCGACCAGCTAACCGGGCCTAACAATTGCCCCTTGACATTTTACCCGTCTTTGGATCCGGCCAGGGGTGAGATGTCAAATTTACCGGGTTAACCAATTAAAAAGAATCATATTCATTCAAAGTGACTCTTAGACTCCTATTTACCGTTGAACACCGCAACGGCTACGTGACATCATGCTTTGACAGCTTTTGCAATTCCTAGGTTTTTCATGCCGTTATTCACTTCTCTATAAATACGGTATTTAGGGCAAGGTTATTTTTCACCAATTTTCCTCCACTTTCTTTGCTGAATATTCTTCTGAAATTCCTCTGAAATTCTTCTAAAATTCCTCTGAAATTCTTCCCTTCTTCTTAGTAATCCTGTTCTGTTATCTCGACAATTTCAATAATAAATCAAACAATCTAGAAATATGGGAGCCAAAAAACGCCCTGCATCTCAGAGAGCCGCTGCTGCTCTTTGAGTCCGAACCCACAGATATTCAAGAGGAGGAGGTAAGGGAAATTGACCCTCCTGCTCGGGCTGTGGCTTTCAAGTATCAGGATTCTGTATTCACTGCTCTTCAATCTCTTGATTCTTATTTTCCTGAAGAGAACTTGTTGAAAACAAATTATGACAAGATATTAAGGGAGAAGAAAATAATTCCTGAATCGACTGAGGTATGGATTCCTGAGTCTTGTCCAGTTAGGGCTAACTGGGTATCACCTGGTTGGTTCTGTATTTTCGAATGGGCATTCAAAGCAGGCGGTAAGTTACCTTTTACTCCCTTAATGATTGACACCATCCGTGCTATGGAAGTGTCACCTTTTCAGATTATGCCGATGGTTTGGAAACTTGTTCATTCCATAGAAAATTTATGTGCTAAACATAATCTTGTGATTACTCTTAATGATATCAAGGCGATATCATTTTAAAAATCCTTCTGTTGGTCGTTTTAATTTGAGAATTAAGTCAAAGATGACTCCATTAATTACTAACCTGGACTCTGGAGATGACAAGAGTTGGGCAAAGACTTTCCTGTTTATCCGGACTGAAACTCTGGGATCAGGCTTTGATTACCTGAGATATCCTCCTTTGGAGAGTGGTAGGTTTGCTGTACTTTTAATTTGTAGCTATATTGAATGAGAGTGAGGTATATAAGTCTTACCTGTATATTTTGTTCCTGTAGCTCCCGATTGGAATCATGATCCTCTAGATGAAGAGGTCATTGCAAGGATAGATGCTTTCCTCGCTATTCCCGAGGAAGAGAGGACCTGCCAGCTTGCTTGGGCGGGAGTTGTTGCCCCGTATATGAAGACCAAGTTGATCGGGGTTAAAGTACCCAAAGGCAAGCCTAGTTCTACTTTCTTTCCGTACGTCTTCTATATGTTTTTATGTTTATCTCATTATTATTTTTTTGTCGTTTTCTTGTTTGACACTCACATATATGTATTTCTATATATTCGTATTTAGGTCTTCCGCTAGGTCCGCGCTTTTTCGCAAAAGATTTGAAGGCAGGGGTGGCTAGGATTGCTTTGATGTACCAAGAGCCAGGAGGCTAGTGGGAGTGACAAGACACTTGATATTCTGGTCTCCGATATCCAGCCTACCCAAGATCTACCCAGGATAGTGTCGCCTGAGGTCGTCCAGGCTCAAAAAAGGAAGAGGGAAGATGTGATCCTGGAAGAGGAAGAGGGAGAGAAAGAGCCTATTCAAGCTCAGCCTCTCAGGAGTATAAGGCAGGTGCCTGCTAGGGTTGATGACATGGATGATGCCCGGGCTCGGATAGATGAGTTTTCTGCAAAGATGAGCGACCAGCTATTGTCTGCTAGTACCCTTGAGTCGTCTACCAGGGTGGTTTCTATTCTGACTTTTCTTGCTTCCCAGGCTAGGGAGGTAAGTTGTAAAGGGATATTTTTAATTGTTTATGTGCTTTTTGTTTTATCTTGTGTTTGGCTGATTGATTTCGTATGTATGTAGGGGTTGGATGCCGGGCTGGCTACTGCTTGCCAGCTTAGGGATGCACAGGCCAAGGTTGCTAATTTGGAGGAAAAGCTGGATAGGCTAAACCGTGACCTGCACACATCCAGGGGTAATGAAGTGGTACTCCAATCTCAGTTGGGGACAGCCAAGGAGTCGGTCAGGGCTGCTATAGTTTGTGAGGTGGCTGCAAAAAACGCTGAGAAGGTTGTCAGGCAAGAGTTGGAGGCTGAGAGGCAGGCAATGCAAGATCAGTTAAGAAAGAACGAGGAGCTTGCAGCTGAAAAGGAGTTGGTGGAAGCGCGGTTGGCTGATGCTGCTCAGTACTTCTTCGGGAAAGGCCGGGTTGATGCTATGAGGGATCCAGAATCTGACCGGGCTAATTGGAATCCGGACCGAGATGAGATGGCTTTGGACACTCAATATCCTGATTTGGCCAGTATGGGTCAAGAAGAAGAAGTGGATTCTCCTCCTTCCAAGGCAAAGTCTGATGATCAGGAGATGGCGGATGGTTGTGAGTCGGTCACTGGCTCAAAAGTAGCTTAGTTTTGTTTTTCTTTTTGGTTTTGGTCTATCCAGGGGGAATGTCCCTGGAATGAATATTTAGAAGTATTTTTTGACCCATCTGGGGGGGAATGTTCCTGGAATGGGTGTTTTTTAGGTGTGTGGTAAGGCCACTTATTTTGGACGAATAAATATTTGGTTAAATTTTCCTTTTGTGTTCTGAAAAGGTGATGTTGAATGTCTACTGGATCTGGCCAGTTATTCGACTGGATCAAGCCAGTTTTTGTCCTGGATCTGGCCAGTTTTAATATGTTATGGGTGGGATAGTTGCCTGTCTGGAGGGCTTATGTCCCTTGCCTGTCTGGAGGGCTTATGACCCATTTATACAATCCAGGAATAGATTTTCCAGGTTTGTATGTTTAGTTGAGCTCAATATTATAAGGCCTATTTTGCAACTGAATTTTGGATATCAGTTGGATATTAGTTAGATGTTGGTGGGGGTAGCCCCCAATCTTTAAGATTTGTTTTAAATAAAATGCAGTATGTAAAAACAAGTATTGAAGATTCTACTTGGCAAAGATATGGAACATAGATCAGTATTTGAGCATGAGAAATCATGTATTGCATTTATTCATGTAATGGCAAGTATCATACATGTAATTTCAGATCAGGCTAGGCAGGAAATGTGAACATGAAAATTATACCTGAACTGGGAGATTTTTATATGTGAAATAATTTTAGGTGTGTAATGTTCCAAGCTCTTGGGATCATTTCGCCTTCCAGGGTTTGTAATCTGTAGGCTCCTTGGCCGACTATTGAGTCAATCAGGTAGGGACCTTCCCAGGTTGGGGCCAATTTGCCAGCATTCTTTTCTTTTGTGTTTTGGAAGACTTTCCTGAGGACAAGGTCTCCTACCCTGAATACCCTGGCTTTGACAGTCTTGTTATAGCTTTTCGCAACTCTTTGCTGGTATGCTGCTAATCTGATGCTGGCTGCATCTCTTAGCTCTTCTGATAAGTCCAGGCTGTCTTCCATTAGAGGTATATTGCTTGTTATTGTATTCAGGCTGCATCTGGCTGATGGAACGTCCACTTCACTGGGATTATCGCTTCACATCCATAGACCAAGGAGTAGGGGTTTGGCCTGTGGATGTTTTAGGTGTGGTTCACAAACCCCAAAGGACCAGGGGGAGTTCTTCACCCATCCGCCTTTTCTTCTTTCCAGCTTTTTCTTTATACAAATGATTACCACCTTATTACTCGGATTCCGCCCGACCGTTGGCCTTTGGATATCCTGGTGTGGATGTTACCGATTGATGTTCCATTGAGCACGTAAAGGTCATTGCTCTTTTTTTCCACAAATTGTGTGCCATTGTCGCATACTATTTCGTAGGGGGATGCCATATCTACATATGATGTTGTGTTTGATGAATGCTATGACATCTTTCTCCTTGACTTGCCTGTATGATTCAGCTTCTATCCACTTGGAAAAGTAATCAGTCATTGCTAACATGAAAACTTTCTGTCCGGGTGCTTGAGGTAGTTTTCCTACTATATCCATCCCCCATTTCATAAATGGCCAGGGTGCGGATATGGAGTGTAGTTCCTCAGATGGCTGATGGATATATGGTCCGTGGATCTGACAGGCTTTGCATTTAGAGCTAAAATCCAGCGATCGGCTCTCAAGGTGGGCCAATAATATCCTCGTTCGAGTATCTTGCTCGCCAGGCTTCTTCCACCTTTGTGATTTCCACAAGATCCTTCATGGATTTCGATAATATCTGCTCGCTTCCCGTGGTTCCGGCATCCGAGGTATGGTCCTACTGCGATTTCTTAAAAAGCACGTTGTCAATAATAGTATATGAAGCGCCTTTTATTTTCAGTGCTCTGGCATCTTGCTTATTTAAGGGAAGGATTCCCTGTTGTAGCCAGTCATAGTAAGGTTTCGTCCAAGAATTAGCAATGTAGATTGGGAAACTTTCATCTTGTTTATTTATTGCGGGTTCTAATAAATGCACAATGGGTATTTTGTCAAAATCAAGGGGACTAAAGTTGGACCCTAGGCCGGCTAAGGCATCGGCCTGGTATTTAAGTCCTGGAAATTTGGTCAATATTAAAGTTTTTAAATTTTGATTTTAGCATTTGAACAACATCTAGATAAAGCATCATTTTGGGGTCTTTTGCGATATATACCATTTACCTGGTTGGAGATGAGAAGGGAATCAGTGCGTACCTTTAAATTTTGCACACCAAGATCAATACATACCTTTAATCCGGCTATCATGGCTTCATATTCTGCCTCATTGTTGGTGGCCTCAAATGCACAGCTTATAGCCTGTACTATCTTATCCCCCTGTGGTGATTTTAGTACTACTCCTAGGCCTGTGCCCCTTGTGTTGGCTGCTCCATCGACAAATAAGGTCCATTCTAGGTCTGTTTGGTCGCTGGTTAGTTTATTTACTTCTTTTATTAGGTCAGGTTCTAGGGTCGGACTAAAATCAGCCACAAAATCTGCTAGTGCTTGTGACTTAATTGATGTCCTTGGTTCAAACGTTATATTGTATGTGCTTAGCTGGACTGACCATTTGCACATTCGTCCGGACAATTCTGGTCTCCTAAGTACAGACTTAATAGGAAGATTTGTTCTAACTATTACAGGGTGACTTTCAAAATATGGTCTTAATTTTGTGCAACTCATTATTAAAGCTAAAACATATTTTTCTAGTAAGCCATACCTGATCTCTGCATCCAGTAGACTTTTACTTACATAGTAGACAGGGTGCTGTTGTCCGTCTGCTTCTTTGACCAGGACTCGCACCGACAAAGAAGCTGTGGATCGATGTATACTTGTCGGGGTTCATCTTTGACTGGTTTTGCCAGTAAAGGGGGGGAGGATAGATATATTTTCAAGTCTTCAAAGGCACTGATGATCGGGGTCCATTGAAGTCTTTGTTTTTCCTTAGCAGGTTATAAAATGATTTGCATCTTTCTCGATGATCTTGAAATGAATCTGTTGTGGTCGCTATCCTTCCAGATCGTTTTGTATATCTTTGACTGTCTTTGGTGGTTCTAGCTCCAGGATAGCTTTGATCCGCTCAGTATCGGCTTTCTATTCCTCTTTTTGTCACCATGTAGCCCAGAATTTGCCTGCCGATACTCAAGTGGCATTTTTGTGGGTTGAGCTTCATATTGAATTTTTCCAAAGATTTGAAAGGCTATTTCCAGGTCTTTAACGTGGTCTTCTGCCTTTTTTGATTTGACTACCATGTCGTCTATGTAGACTTCCATGGTGTCTCCTATCTGATCTTTGAACATCATGTTGACTAGCCTTTGGTAGGTTGCACCTGCATTTTTTAATCCAAAGGGCATAGCGGTGTAACAATATATACCTCTTTCGGTGATAAAAGTCGTGCTTTCCTGGTCTGCTTGGGTGCATTTTTATCGATTGAATCACCGGAGGCATCCATGAATGTCAGCATTTCGTGGCCTGCAGTGGCATCTACCATTGCATCGATGTGTGGTAGGGGAAATGGATCTTTTGGGCAGGCTTTGTTTAAGTCGGTGTAATCTACGCAGACTCTCCATTTGCCATTTTTCTTTTGGACGACTACCACATTTGCAAGCCAGTCAAGGTACATTACTTCTCTGATCATTCCCATGTCTAGTAGCTTGTCAACTTCTTGGTTGATGATTTCGTTCCTCTCTGCAGCAAATTTTCTTCTCTTTTGCTGTACAGGCTTAAAGGATTTGTCAATGTTCAACTTATGAGTAATAACATCAGCATCTATACCAGTCATATCAAAATGTGACCATGCAAAACAAGACATTTTAGTTTTGAGAAAGTGACCAGTTTGTTTTGGTCCGATTGAGTCGGTGCATCCGACCCTACAAGTACTTTTCTGTCAGGGAATTCTGGGTCTAATATGACTTCTCCTGTTTCCATCTGTGTTTGTGCTATGTATTCTTCCCTGACAGGTGACTTTAATTGCTATGCAAGGGACTTACCTGACTTTGAGGGTTTCAAAGCCTGAGTGTAACATTCCTGAGCGGTCCTTTGTTCTCCTCTGATGGTGGTTATCCCCCATTCTGTTGGAATTTTCACGCATTGATGGTATGTTGATGGGATTGCTTTGACATTGTGGATCCATGGTCTGCCCAGGATTACATTATACGAGGATAAGCAATCCATTACTCCAAATCTCTCATATGAAGCCACGCCTTCCACATAGGTAGGCAAGCTGATTTCTCCCAAGGTGTTTTTTGTTTCCCCACTGAATCCAACCAGGACGCTGGATTTCTTTATGATCTTGCCTTCGTCTATCTTCATAGCTTTAAGGACGTCAAGCATCACCAGGTTGATTGAGCTTCCTCCGTCTATCAGGATTCTTGATACTTTGGCTGTGCCGATTTGCATTGTGATTACCAGGCTGTCATGGTGTAGACCTGATATTCCTTGTAGATCCGAATCATCAAAGGTAATAGCAGGCAATGACTCGGGCCTGGAAGGAGGTTGAAGTCTGGATTCCCTGGATATTCTCTTGGCTGCAGAGCTGGTCAGACCACAGATTTCTGATCCTCCATTTATGAATTTGACTTCATAGATGGGAGGAGGAGGAGGAGGATCTCTGCTGCTTCCTGGGTCTCTCTTATTTTGTCCTTCATCTTTATTCTTTGGCTGCTGGATTATATCTTTCAAGTAGCCTTTCTTTAGAAGATATGCCACTTGTTTCCCGAGTGAATAATTCTTCTCGTGGTGTGTCCGATGTCCTGATGGAAGTCACACCATCTTGTTGGATCTTTCCTGGGTTGTCGGATTTCTTTGGCCATCCGACCGTATCTCTCGGGTTTTCCAAGCGTTTGATTAATCCCGCAGTATTAATAGAGAAGTTATATTCAGGAATAGTTGGGAGGCTAGAGAGGTTACCTTTATGTTCTTGTGCCATATTGACTTGGATCGTTCGGGCCTGGAATAGGGTGCTGATCCGGAATTGCCTCCTTTCGGTAGGAGCTTTTCCTGTTAGTATGTCCATAGCCCCGCTTTCCTCCGGATGAGTTCGTCCCGAAGTTGAGGTCTTCTTCTAGTCGACATGCTCTAAGGCGATGGATTGAACAAAGGCAAAGGTTGGACATGCTTTCTTGGTCGATCTCGCATAAATGTCACTTTGTCACAAGGACTCCTTGCGCTCGAATGCTTCTCTGCTTTGTCTCTTCATCGCATCCGGGAATGGCCACCTTTTCTTTGACAAATCGGCCAGAATTCCTTGAGAGATTCCTCGGGAAGTTGCTTTACCCCCGAACAGTTCTTTGGGTCTCTTGGCCATATCTCTGCTACTCGCGAATTGTTGATTGAAGGCATTGATCAATTCTGCAAAATTCTTGATACTTCCATTTGGGAGATTGATGAACCATTGTAATGCTGCTCCGGTTAGGGTTGTACCAAAGCCTTTGCACATGCAGACTTGCCTGAGTTCACTAGGTATTGAGGCAGCCAACATTTTTTGTTTGAATATGGCAACATGATTTTGCGAATCAGAGGTTCCATCATAAGTTCTCATGGATGGGACAGTAAATTTCTTGGGTAGATCAATCTTTGCAATTTCATCTGCAAAGGGTGAATCCGCAAAGTCATCAATTTCTACTTGACCACAGTGGTCCGTACTCCGGGTATATTTTCTATTTTGTTGTGGAGTTTTTGGATTTCCTGAAGCATAGCCATCATTATTGCGGCTTCAGTTTTGTTTGTCTCATCATTGGGAATGGTTGGAGTGCCGGATAATGTATCTTTCTCCGGGGTTCCAAAATTAGAGAAGTCTATATTTTTGATGATGGATGAGAATGGGGTTCCTGGTTCGAATCTGGTCTTGGAGCCCGAAGCCTTATTTTCCAATTTCTTCTTCAGGCTAGACTCAGATTCCTTCAGCCTATTGATTTACTGCTTGGCTGAGCTGCTTTCTCTTGGATTGTTTCCAATTCCTTGATTTTGGCCAGAGCAGCCGCTAATTGTTGTTCAGCGGTGAGTTCCACCATTTTTGTGTATGAATATTAGATGAAAGATAATAAGGAGAATTTTGTTGGTTGAAGAACTAGATGCCCCACGGTGGCGCCAATTGTTTTAGCAGGATTTTCCCAAGGGATCCGGCTTGGTTATATAGTGATCGTGGGTATCTAGTTCTATAAGATTAAAATGGTATGAACAAATAACAAAGAAAGAAATAAGTATAAGGAATAATGTTTTTATTGTATTGATAAGTCAGGCACAATATTGTACGTATATCTGTATGTTCAAGAGTAAAAAAAAAGATAAAGTATAGATCAATTGATTATTCACGAATGCCTTTACAACTCGCTAAATTCTACTATTTATAGTTCTACAATGATCTCCCAACGTTACAATGAGTAACGTTATAATGAGCAACCTCCTCCCTAATTGTAGGAGTCTGTTTTAAATAATAGGGCATGCTTCCTATTAGCTCGCTTGACCCGTTCTCAACTCAACCAATCCTTAGCTTTTTCTCTTCTTTCCGTCCAGATTCATAGATTAAATAGTTTTAGGTTTGGACTTGGTCTTCCTTGAGAATAGGGCACGGTTATTTGGCTTATACAATCGTATTTCTTGTCCGTCTTCTTAATCCACTGTTTTTAGCAATCCGCCAAGCTATGATATACTGACTATCAGGTTTCTCTTCCAGGATTTAGTAGTCTTCTTGCCATAATATTCTTCAGCAGCTAGATAGTAGTTAGTCTTGTCCGGTCTTCGCCTCAATCAATCAGCTTTGTTGAGTCGGGCCAGGCTATGGTCAGACCAGGCTAAACTGGGCCTAACAAGTAGTATTTGAATGGTAGCATCTATGTGTTGTATGATAGAAGGAGAATTCGTAGAGGAGCCGTTTTGATACAGCTGTAGATACCGTCTGCGTGTTGTGCTTTCCGTAGGATTTCTACTCGGTATTAGTCCCATAATGGGATATTGGTGATGTGCTGTAATTAGTTGATTGATATGATGATTGTAATTGTGATTGTGATTGTGGTTGTGTTTGTTGATGGTTCTCGAGATGCGTTCTCGGCTGAGTGGGGTCACTTGCGGGAGTGATCTCACGCCCTAGTTTCGCCCTTCGTGGAACCCGCCACGGAAGGGGATGTGCACATTAATGGACAGGGTTATCGCTCGTACGATGAGCGGGGCTTAGGTGGGAACGGCTGCGGTCCCCCACTGGCGGGCGGTGGTCCAAAGTGGACGTCGATGATTGAGACGGTTGGTTGGTGTGTGTGTGTGTGTGTGTGCGGTTCAAATTTGTCTCTGTTTGTCTTATTGTTGTTATCTATATTGATTGTGTGATTAGTACGACCCGGTGTTGTTTTGTAAAACCTGCGGTGATCCATTCGGGGATGGTGAGCAGATATTGAACAGGTATAGAGATGAGTACTGGGATAGCTGGAATGGCCACGACATGACGATAGAGTCTTCCGCTGTAGTTTAGCATTTATTTACATTTCAGTTGAGAACGGATAGTTTGGAATAATGTATCGTGCTTTAAGTTTGGTTTCAAGGATTGTATTCATTCATTAAACTATTATAATAAATGTTGTTTCCGTTTTGTCTATTTGATTATCATACCTCGGGCGACCGAGATGGTGATGTCTTCATACCTGAGTGGTCCTGGTAAGGCGCTCGGAGTATGGGGGTGTTACAAATGGTATCAGAGCGACGATCCTGAAACCTGTAACCAATGAACTTAATGAACATAGGGAGTCAATTAAAATGAACCCGGGGTAAAAGTTGTAGGAGCTAGTGCAAAGGCTTGGGAGACGTCCTAAAGCCGCAAGGGGTCGCCCTACAACTTTGAACCGGTCACATGGGAAAGTGTTTGTCGAGTCGTATGTGTGTTTGGTTAACTGGTTTATGAATGTGATGGAATGTGTTAATTGTTGGATGTTGAAGTAGAAAGTTGAGCATGTGAAAGAAAATGGTGATATGAGGAAACTTGTTGATGAGATATATAGAACTGTGGTTGGAATGAGAAACATGATGGATGATTCATAATGTGACATAATAATAACATGCGAATAGAAATGTTGTGTTGTATACGTATATTTTGTCTGCATAGAGTTGTATGATAAGTTTATGTACTTGTCCACGATTGTTCATGGGTATATGTTGTAAGAAGTGTGTAGCTGTAATTGATGAATTAGTTGGAAGAGATTAAGTAAGTAATTGCATAAGAATATGAAATTCATGGGTGGAGCATGTTTATGTGGGTAAATCGTGATTGACAAGTTAAATAACCTATGTGCATGATGAATGTTGTTGCTTGATTTTTGAAAATAGTAACGTATGATTACGAATACTGGTTTTATGAGTTTTGGACTGGTTTTGTTTGCTTGGTTGTTGTTTAAGTCGTTTGGGAAGTAAAAATCAATAGTTGTGTTTTTCGTTTATAAAGAGGTTGTCTTTAAACTGTTATAACTTGAGATTCATAAATGATTTTGATGTGATTCCAGTTGGAGATGATAGCTTGTCCTTCTACGATTCTAACGATAGGTCACACGCCCAAATTGACCAAGTAATGAGTGAGTTATGACTGTTTTACGAAAACTGGACAGTGCTGAGAATTAGGGTACTCGATCGAGTATCCTTGGTACTCGATCGAGTAAGGGGAACTCGATCGAGTACCTCGATTACTCGATCGAGTAGCCCTGGTGATTTGTTTTACGTGCTTCTGATCTTGACCTACTCGATCGAGTAAGTCCCTTACTCGATCGAGTGGCCTGTACTCGATCTAGTGACCCCTGTTTTGGGTCATATGCTTATCTTTTGAATTCGTTGCATATTATGTTTAATTCAAAGTTATTATTTTGCTCTTTTATGCATTGTTTTACATGTATATTGGTCTTGACGCGTAAGTTACCCAATCTTGTGGTGTAGTGAGTGGCACCTGTGGTGAGTATGAGTTCGGTGGGAGGACATGAGTTATATGTGTTGTGATAGATAGTGGAAAAAGAAAAGGAAGATTGGTATGGTGTATAGAGACATAGAGCATGTTTTGTGAGATGAGATGAGTGATATGTTTGTATGTTGAGTAACGTAAAAGTAAGTGAATGTGGGCAAAGGATGATGTGAGTCTAAGGAACGTGAGAATGAAAGGATTGAGAGTAAGGATATGGATAGTGACAACCTGAGATGTGTAAAGAATTATGGAGGGAGGTAGTTAAGAGCCGTGTGGGTTAAGAATATACATAATGAAAGTTCGTTTTAAAGGGGTTGAGAAGAGTGGTATATAGTGAACTTTGTGGAGACATGTCGCGGGGTGGAGATTTGGCTTTTTAAGAGATGAAACTATTGTGGGTTTTCCTTGGGCAATTAGCAGTATGAAAGGAATTTTGATTTCTAGAGATGTAAGAAGGAGATGCAATTGTTGAACAAGAACGTTGATTTTATGGATGGATTAGTGGCAAGGGTGATTGATGACATAATAAGAGAATATTTGTGGTAAGAAAGAGTGAGATGATATCGATATGAAATAATTAGATGTGAGTTTTGGAGCGGTGAGAACGAATCGGATTTCTAAAGAGTTAGCTAGAAGGAATAAGGAGTTGAACTATTAATTGGTATTATTGAGTGTAAAGAGAAAAGAAGGATAAAAGTAAGCTGAGGAAAATATTCACCGGAGTCATGTGATATAAAGGTAAGGAATCATTGAAATGTGTGATAGCGTCACGAGGATGTTAGTTAATGGTTATAGAGGAGTTTTGGGACAACATGATTAGTAATGAGTTTCGAGGAATTAAGGAAAGTAAGAAGTTGGTAGAATATTTGCACGATACGAGATTTTTGGCGGAGAGTTAGATGATGATACAATTAAGGATAGTATTGGGAAGAATATTGAGGTAATTTTGTTGATGGATTCGATGTTTGTTATTTGGGATGTCAACCAAAGATAGGAAAGAAATCGTGATGTTTAGAGATAAGTGTAAGAGGTTTGATGTTCGGACAAAGGGTAGTGTTATCGTTTGTGGTGTTGTCACTAGTGGTTAAGAGTGATGGTATATTAGAAAGGTAGCAATTCTAAAAAGGTTGATTTGGTAGGGACCTGATTGTTGTGTATGGTTGTAAGGGAGTATAAGATGTGGTTATGTGAGGCGAGCGCTAGTGGTTGAATATTAGTGGTATGGCATGAGGTGATGGTTATGCGAATGGGAAAATATGTTATGAGGGACATATGAGTTAAGCTCGGGCGACAGGTAACCTTTATCGAGTGGTAACTTACGTGATCAGGATTGACTAGTTGGATGTGATTGTGGGTCTATGATGTGTATAAATGTTTGTGTGAGGTTCTGACCTCACGAGAAGCGGTATGGTGTGATAGTTATAAAGATGTTATATGAATGTTTGTGATATATGTAGGGTACGACAATCTGATGGAATGAGGCTAAAAAGGTAATAATGTGATTGATCTGACATGGATAGTTAAAATTGTATGTGTATGGATGATACTTGTTTATTCCGTGAAATGGTAAGGATGATGTTCATGAGATTATTATCTGTTTAATCCATATAACATGTTGCATTATGATTTAGTAAAGTGGATTTGAGTAAGTTTTTCTTATCCGAGAAGTTATGTTGAGTCAGTGTTTATGGGACTGTGTAAGTTGTGATGACTATCGATGTGGTTGTGGTGCCTCGAGTGGTGATCCGGGCACGGTACATAGTATTGTGATACGGGTATTTTCGCACTGCGGTGTGGCTGTTGGTGGCGGTGTTGCGATGCCGTCACCGGTTGTAGTGGAGTAGGCGGGATGATTATGATACGAGTTTTCAAAAGTACATACCAGTCATACATAGATTGTTGTTTTGTTTGTTGTTGCCTCCTGTGAGTTTCAGTTTGTACGGATAGACAGTTGTTTTGTTTATTGATGATTTCTTTACCAGGTTAAGTTTGAGAATGAGGGTATAGTATGATATGAAAGAGAATTGTACATGTTTTCGTTGTTATCATGGTATAGTGACATTCTGTTGATGGGACACAGATTGTGAGAAGTTGATACAAAGATTTTGATCTCTTGTTTTAAGCCGAGGCATCGTAGTCATAGTCATGATCCGATATATGCGGGGTTCATAATCCTTTGTTGAGACAGTGAGTGTAGGGTGTTGAGTAATTAGTGTCGTGTTAAGTTATGTATGAGTCTTGCGGTAATGAAAGAAAGGAACTTGAGGATCTAGTGTGAGTGTATGTAACAAGTGTGGATCGTGAGTTATGCTTTTGGCGATGAGAGTTTTATATAGTCTATATAGAGAGGTATGTCATGTTGCAGTAATGTGGAAGAGTTGGAGTGTTGGTTATGCTAAGGGTTTTGCAGTATTTGTTAGATGGAGTGCAGAGTGAATTGAAGTATGAGAACTGTTTAAGTAAGAAAACCTTGGAAATAGGAATGGTTATAGAAATGAGGTTATAGGCGGTTATCTTTGACATGTGGTGGTGATGAGGATGATGAGATGTATCTAGTATTTAGTATTAGTGAGTTACGAGGACGTAACATTTATCTTAAGAGGAGTAGGATGTGATAAAAGAGATTTTGATGGGTGTGCATATGGTAGTATATTTGAAAGTAGAGTGTTGGTGTAGCATAAGATATGGATTTGTATATGTTGTGGTTGATAGTGTTAAAAGGTCACGGACGTGCTTGTAGTAGTTTGATGTTAGGAATGCGAGAAAACTTCGATAGTGTTGACAGTTGGATGATGAGATTATGAGTGTGAGTAAACTTCGAGGACGAAGTTCCTTTTAAGGGTGGTAGAATGTAACATCCCGTTTGATGTCTATGAGTGTCTTGATTTTGGATTTTATAGTGGATGATATTATGGAGCTAGCAGCGTTAGAGGATGGTAGTTGGTTATGTATGGAGTTGGTGTCGTGAGAGATATATATATGTGGAGTTGATACGATATCGTGAGCCATGTTGTGGAGGTAGGAATAGTTAGTGGAGTTGGTGTTACAAGTTCATGTTTGGGTTGGAGTTTTGTTTCGAGTTCTTAGTTACGTTGTTGTGTCTTGATCGAGTTAGCATGTTTGTTTTTATGTATGGGTTGAACTTCGGGGACGAAGTTCTTTTTAAGGAGGGAAGACTGTAATACTCCGTATTTATATGTCTTGGGGGTACTCTATCGAGTAGCCCTTACTCTGTCGAGTAAGGGCAAGTTGCGAAGATAAATAGTTTATGACTTGTTGGGCACTCGATCGAGTAGCTGGGGCACTCGATCGAGTAGGGGGGTACTCGATCGAGTACCTTGGGTACTCGATCGAGTGTCCGGTTTTACGGGGGAGTTTTCTCGGGTTTTGTTAATTACGCGATTAAGGTATATAAACATATTCGGCATTGTTCTAAATCACTTTTTACAAAACCTAAAACCTGTTTAAGAGAGAAAGCAACTAGTCTTCTTCCTAATCGCGTTCTTGACAATTCCCGGAGTTCAGACGGTCGGTTCGTATCGTAGTTCGTGTCGTTGGATTCCTTGCGTCGAGGGTAAGCTTTTAATATAATTTATATAATGTTTTGTTAAGATTGGTGAAACCCTAATTTAGGAATTGGGGGTTTTTATGAGTAGTATTTGAATGGTAGCATCTATGTGTTGTATGATAGGAGGAGAATTCGTAGAGGAGCCGTTTTGATACAGCTGTAGATACCGTCTGCGTGTTGTGCTTTCCAGGTAGGATTTCCTACTCAGTATTAGTCCCATAATGGGATATTGGTGATGTGCTGTAATTAGTTGATTGATATGATGATTGTAATTGTGATTGTGATTGTGGTTGTGTTTGTTGATGGTTCTCGAGATGCGTTCTCGGCTGAGTGGGGTCACTTGCGGGAGTGATCTCACGCCCTAGTTTCGCCCTTCGTGGAACCCGCCACGGAAGGGGATGTGCACATTAATGGACAGGGTTATCGCTCGTACGATGAGCGGGGCTTAGGTGGGAACGGCTGCGGTCCCCCACTCGCGGGCGGTCCAAAGTGGACGATCGGTGATTGAGACGGTTGGTTGGTGTGTGTGTGTGTGTGTGTGGCGGTTCAAATTTGTCTGTTTGTCTTATTGTTGTTATCTATATTGATTGTGTGATTAGTACTCGACCCCTGTTGTTTTGTAAAACCTGCGGTGATCCATTCGGGGATGGTGAGCAGATATTGAACAGGTATAGAGATGAGTACTGGGATAGCTGGGATGGCCACGACATGACGATAGAGTCTTCCGCTGTAGTTTAGCATTTATTTACATTTCAGTTGAGAACAGATAGTTTGGAATAATGTATCGTGCTTTCAGTTTGGTTTCAAGGATTGTATTCATTCATTAAACTATTATAATAAATGTTGTTTCCGTTTTGTCTATTTGATTATCATACCTCGGGCGACCGAGATGGTGATGTCTTCATACCTGAGTGGTCCTGGTAAGGCGCTCGGAGTATGGGGGTGTTACATCTCACCCACCCCCTCATCTGAGTCAACATGAAGAGAAAAAGTAGGTTTAAGAGATTCAGCAGCAAACCAATCAAAGAATTCTAATACCTCATTTATGGGGATTCCTTCGAAATCCCACTTACCAATAGATTCTAGGTATGCTCGCGTAGGGTCATTCATACCCCGAAAGATAGTCCAGCACAATTGGAGTTCAGAAAATGCATCTCGTCTGGGCTCGAGCCACTCCAAAAATCTGGCTAAATAAGTACCAAAAATTTCGTTCTCTTTCTGCGAAAAGAGAAGAACGAAAGACATAATAACGATCTCAAGGAACCGAAGCTCCTTGAGACAAGAAATAAACTAAATAAAAACAAATAAAACTACGCTGCCTCCCCGGCAACGGCGCCAAAATTTGATACCTGTCGAAGTGAGTACCAAAAAATAATATTTATAAATTCCAAACTACAACTAGCAAGCGGTAGTAAGGGTCGATCCGCAGGGAGGTAGGAAGTTCTAAGTGTCTTATCTCGCCTATGAATTTTCCGGGGGGGGGGGTTTGATTATTTCAACTGAACTAAAGAGACTAAGGAAAGAGAGATAAAAATAGAAGAAATTAACAATAGAGGGAAGGAACTAGGACTTCGGTCATCAATAAACGTCGACAATTGCAGCTAAGGTCACAAATCAGTCGATGTGTCGGTCTAAGGGGCAACGAATATCTCCTTTCGGTCTCAATTCGCCCTAAAATGCTATTAGCTTAACTTTCGCCCTCACTAAAGCATCCTATTGTTCACTGCGGGTCTCCCCTATTCCAACCTTTCGGTCCAGGTCAAGGGTTACCAATATTAAAAGGCTAATTGTGTCGACTCAACTAGCGATACGATTAAAGCGATTAACAACATAGACTACAACAACAACGACAGATCTAATAACCTAATTAGCAATTAACATTAGTCTAATGAATCACCTAATCCTAGCAAGAGTATTTAGCTAGACATGGGTAAAGGGAGAACGAGAATAAAGGAATTAAGAACAATAAACATTAACATAAAATAAAGAGGGAAAAGAAGGGAAAAAAAGTTACAAAGAGAAATAGATCCTAATTAATAGAAATGAAGAGCAAGGCAGTCGTCCGTCCCCTCTACTGACTCCAGGGAATGAATGATGTGCTATTAGGTCTAAACTACTCTTATTTATACTAAGTAGTATCTGTTAGGCCCAGTTTAGCCTGGTCTGACCATAGCCTGGCCCGACTCAACAAAGCTGATTGATTGAGGCGAAGACCGGACAAGACTAACTACTATCTAGCTGCTGAAGAATATTATGGCAAGAAGACTACTAAATCCTGGAAGAGAAACCTGATAGTCAGTATATCATAGCTTGGCGGATTGCTAAAAACAGGCTGGATTAAGAAGACGGACAAGAAATACGATTGTATAAGCCAAATAACCGTGCCCTATTCTCAAGGAAGACCAAGTCCAAACCTAAAACTATTTAATCTATGAATCTGGACGGAAAGAAGAGAAAAAGCTAAGGATTGGTTGAGTTGAGAACGGGTCAAGCGAGCTAATAGGAAGCATGCCCTATTATTCCGGCAACAGCTCCTACAATTAGGGAGGAGGTTGCTCATTATAACGTTACTCATTGTAACGTTGGGGAGATCATTTGTAGAACTATAAATAGTAGAATTTAGCAGTTGTAAAGGCATTCGTGAATAATCAATTGATCTATACTTTATCTTTTTTTTTACTCTTGAACATACAGATATACGTACAATATTGTGCCCAGCTTATCAATACAATAAAAACATTATTCCTTATACTTATTTCTTTCTTTGTTATTTGTTCATACCATTTTAATCTTATAGAACTAGATACCCTGATCACTATATAACCAAGCCGGATCCCTTCAGGAAAATCCTGCTAAAACAATTGGCGCCCACCGTGGGGCATCTAGTTCTTCAACCAACAAAATTCTCCTTATTATCTTTCATCTAATATTCATACACAAAAATGGTGGAACTCACCGCTGAACAACAATTAGCGGTACACTCCTGCCAAAATCAAGGAATTGGAAACAATCCAAGAGAAAGCAAACAGTGAAGCAGAAATCAATAGGCTGAAGGAATCTGAGTCTAGCCTGAAGAAGAAATTGGAAAATCAGGCTTCGGGCTCCAAGACCAGATTCGAACCAGGAACCCCATTCTCATCCATCATCAAAAATATAGACTTCTCTAATTTTGGAACCCCGGAGAAAGATACATTATCCGGCACTCCAACCATTCCCAATGATGAGACAAACAAAACTGAAGCCGCAATAATGATGGCTATGCTTCAGGAAATCCAAAAACTCCACAACAAAATAGAAAATATACCCGGAGTACCAGACCCTGTGGCTGAAGTAGAAATTGACAGCTTTGCGGATTCACCCTTTGCAGATGAAATTGCAAAGATTGATCTACCCAAGAAATTTACTGTCCCATCCATGAGAACTTATGATGGAACCTCTGATTCGCAAAATCATGTTGCCATATTCAAACAAAAAATGTTGGCTGCCTCAATACCTAGTGAACTCAGGCAAGTCTGCATGTGCAAAGGCTTTGGTACAACCCTAACCGGAGCAGCATTACAATGGTTCATCAATCTCCCAAATGGAAGTATCAAGAATTTTGCAGAATTGATCAATGCCTTCAATCAACAATTCGCGAGTAGCAGAGATATGGCCAAGAGACCCAGCAACCTGTTCAGGGTAAAGCAACTTCCTGAGGAATCTCTCAAGGAATTCCTGGCCAGATTTGTCAAAGAAAAGGTGGCCATTCCCAGATGCGATGAAGAGACAGCAGTAGAAGCATTCAGGCAAGGAGTCCTGCTTGACAGTGACATTTATGCAGATCTGACCAAGAAAGCATGTCCAACCTTTGCCACTGTTCAATCCATCGCCTTAGAGCATGTCAGACTAGAAGAAGACCTCAACTTCAGGACGAACTCATCCGGAGGAAAGCAGGGCTATGGACATACTAACAGGAAAAGCTCCTACCAGAAAGGAGGCAATTCCAGATCAGCACCCTATTCCAGGCCTGAACGATCTGAAGTCAATATGGCACAAGAACATAAAGGTAACCTCTCTAGCCTCCCAACTATTCCTGAATATAACTTCTCTATTAATACTGCAGGATTAATCAAACGCTTGGAAAACCTGGGAGATACAGTCAGATGGCCAAAGAAATCCGACAACCCCAGGAAAGATCCAACAAGATGGTGTGACTTCCATCGACATCGGACACACCACGAAGAATGTATTCACTCGAAACAAGTGGCATATCTTCTAAAGAAAGGCTACTTGAAAGATATAATCCAGCAGCCAAAGAATAAAGATGAAGGACAAAATAAGAGAGACCCAAGAAGCAGCAGAGATCCTCCTCCTCCTCCTCCCATCTATGAAGTCAAATTCATAAATGGAGGATCGAAATCAGTGGTCCGACCACTCTGCAGACCAAGAGAATATCCAGGGAATCCAGACTTCAACCTCCTTCCAGGCCCGAGTCATTGCCTCGCTATTACCTTTGATGATTCGGATCCGCAAGGAATATCGGTCTACACCATGACAACTGGTAATCACAATGCAAATCGGCACAGCCAAAGTATCAAGAATCCTGATAGACGGAGGAAGCTCAATCAACCTGGTGATGCTTGACGTCCTTAAAGCTATGAAGATAGACGAAGGCAAGATCATAAAGAAATCCAGCGTCCTGGTTGGATTCAGTGGGGAAACAAAAAACACCTTGGGAGAAATCAGCTTGCCTACCTATGTGGAAGGCGTGGCTTCATATGAGAGATTTGGAGTAATGGATTGCTTATCCTCGTATAATGTAATCCTGGGCAGACCATGGATCCACAATGTCAAAGCAATCCCATCAACATACCATCAATGCGTGAAAATTCCAACGAGAATGGGGATAACCACCATCGAGAGGAGAACAAAGGACCGCTCGAATGTTACACTCGGGCTTTGAAACCCTCAAAGTCAGGTAAGTCCCTTGCATAGCAATTAAAGTCACCTGTCAGGGAAGAATACATAGCACAAACACAGATGGAAACAGAGAAGTCATATTAGACCCGAATTCCCCGACAGAAAGTACTTGTAGGGTCGGATGCACCCGACTCAATCGACCAAATCGTCGGCTTTCTCAAAACTAAAATGTCTTGTTTTGCTTGGTCACATTTTGATATGACTGGTATAGATGTTGATGTTATTACTCATAAGTTGAACATTGACAAATCCTTTAAGCCTGTACAAAGAAAAGAGAAGAAAATTTGTCGCAGAGAGGAACGAAATCATCAACCAAGAAGTTGACAAGCTACTAGACATGGGAATGATCGGAGAAGTAATGTACCCGACCGCTTGCAAATGTGGTAGTCGTCCAAAAGAAAAATGGCAAATGGAGAGTCTGCGTAGATTACACCGACTTAAACAAAGCCTGCCCAAAAGATCCATTTCCCCTACCACACATCGATGCAATGGTAGATGCCACTGCGCAGGCCACGAAATGCTGACATTCATGGATGCCTCCAGCGGATTCAATCAGATAAAAATGCACCCAGCAGACCAGGAAAGCACAGCTTTTATCACTGAAAGAGGTATATATTGTTACACTGCTATGCCCTTTGGATTAAAAAATGCAGGTGCAACCTACCAAAGGCTAGTCAACATGATGTTCAAAGATCAGATAGGAGACACCATGGAAGTCTACATAGACGACATGGTAGTCAAATCAAAAAAGGCAGAAGACCACGTTAAAGACCTGGAAATAGCCTTTCAAATACTGGAAAAATTCAATATGAAGCTCAACCCACAAAAATGCCACTTCGGAGTATCAGCAGGCAAATTCCTGGGCTACATGGTGACAAAAAGAGGAATAGAAGCCAGCCCTGAGCAGATCAAAGCTATCCTGGAGCTAGAACCACCAAAGACAGTCAAAGATATACAAAAACTGACTGGAAGGATAGCAGCCCTGAACAGATTCATTTCAAGATCATCAGAAAGATGCAAATCATTTTATAACCTGCTAAGGAAAAACAAAGACTTCCAATGGACCCCTGATCATCAGGCTGCCTTTGAAGACTTGAAAATATATCTATCCTCCCCCCCCCCCCTATCGGCAAAACCAGTCAAAGATGAACCCCGACAAGATATACCTGTCATCCACAGAAATCATCTGTCGGTGCGATCCTGGTCAAAGAAGCAGACGGACAACAAAGACCACATCTACTATGTAAGTAAAAGTCTACGGATGCGAGAGATCGGGTATGGCTTACTAGAAAAATATGTTTTAGCTTTAATAATGAGTTGCACAAAATTAAGACCATACTTTGAAAGTCACCCCGTAATAGTTAGAACAAATCTTCCTATTAAGTCCGTACTTAGGAGACCGAATTGTCCTGGACGAATGTGCAAATGGTCGACCAAACTAAGCACATACAATATAACGTTTGAACCAAGGACATCAATTAAGTCACAAGCACTAGCAGATTTTGTGGCTGATTTTAGTCCGACCCTAGAACCTGACCTAATAAAAGAAGTAAATAAACTAACCAAATGACCAAACAGGACCTAGAATGGACCTTATTTGTCGATGGAGCAGCCAACACAAGGGGCACGAGCCTAGGAGTAGTACTAAAATCACCACAGGGGGATAAGATAGTACAGGCTATAAGTCAGTGCATTTGAGGCCACCAACAATGAGGCAGAATATGAAGCCATGATAGCCGGATTAAAGGTATGTATTGATCTTGGTGTGCAAAATTTAAAGGTACGCACTGATTCCCTTCTCATCTCCAACCAGGTAAATGGTATATATACTGCAAAAGACCCCAAAATGATGCTTTATCTAGATGTTGTTCAAATGCTAAAATCAAAATTTAAAAACTTTAATATTGACCAAATTTCCAGGGACTTAAATACCGTGCCGATGCCTTAGCCGGCCTAGGGTCCAACTTTAGTCCCCTTGATTTTGACAAAATACCCATTGTGCATTTATTAGAACCCGCAATAAATAAACAAGATGAAAGTTTCCCAATCTACATTGCTAATTCTTGACGAAACCTTACTATGATCACAACAGGAATCCTTCCCTTAAATAAGCAAGATGCCGAGCACCGAAAATAAAAGTCGCTTCATATACTATTATTGACAACGTGCTTTTTAAGAAATCGCAGGCGGACCATACCTCGATGCCTGGAACCACGGGAAGCCGAGCGATATTATCGAAATCCATGAAGGATACTGTGGAAATCACAAAGGTGGAAGAAGCCTGGCGAGCAAGATACTCGAAACAGGATATTATTGGCCCACCTTGAGAGCCGACTGCCTGGATTTTAGCTCTAAATGCAAAGCCTGTCAGATCCACGGACCATATATCCATCAGCCATCTGAGGAACTACACTCCATATCCGCACCCTGGCCATTTATGAAATGGGGGATGGATATAGTAGGAAAACTACCTCAAGCACCCGGACAGAAAGTTTTCATGTTAGCAATGACTGATTACTTTTCCAAGTGGATAGAAGCTGAATCATACAGGCAAGTCAAGGAGAAAGATGTCATAGCATTCATCAAACACAACATCATATGTAGATATGGCATCCCCTCTGAAATAGTATGCGACAATGGCACACAATTTGTGGGAAAAAGAACAAAGACAATTTTCCGTGCTCAATGGAACATCAATCTGGTAACATCCACACCAGGATATCCAAAGGCCAACGGTCGGCGGAATCCAAGAATAAGGTGGTAATCACCGTATAAAGAAAAAGCTGGAAAGAAGAAAAGGCGGATGGGTCAAGAACTCCCCCTGGTCCTTTGGGGTGACAAACCACACCTAAAACATCCACAGGCCAAACCCCTACTCCTTGGTCTATGGATGTGAAGCGATAATCCCACTGAAGTGGACGTTCCATCAGCCAGATGCGGCTGAATACAATAACAAGCAATATACCTCTAATGGAAGACACTGGACTTATCGAAGAGCTAAGAGATGCAACAAAGATCGATTAGCGAAGATACCAAAGAAAGAGTTGCGAAAAGCTATAACAAGACCACAAAGCCAGGGTATTCAGGGTAGGAGACCTTGTCCTCAGGAAAGTCTTCCAAAACACAAAAGAAAAGAATGCTGGCAAATTGGCCCCAACCTGGGAAGGTCCCTACCTGATTGACTCAATAGTCGGCCAAGGAGCCTACAGATTACAAACCCTGGAAGGCGAAATGATCCCAAGAGCTTGGAACATTACACACCTAAAATTATTTCACATATAAAAATCTCCCGATTCGGTATAATTTTCATGTTCACATTTCCTGCCTAGCCTGATCTGAAATTACATGTATGATACTTGCCATTACATGAATAAATGCAATACATGATTTCTCATGCTCAAATACTGATCTATGTTCCATATCTTTGCCAAGTAGAATCTTCAATACTTGTTTTTACATACTGCATTTTATTTAAAACAAATCTTAAAGATTGGGGGCTACCCCCACCAACATCTAACTAATATCCAACTGATATCCAAAATTCAGTTGCAAAATAGGCCTTATAATATTGAGCTCAACTAAACATACAAACCTGGAAAATCTATTCCTGGATTGTATAAATGGGTCATAAGCCCTCCCGATGTGCAAGGGACATAAGCCCTCCGGACAGCAACTATCCCACCCATAACATATTAAACGCCGATCCAGACAAAATCGGCTTGATCCAGTCGAATAACGCCGATCCAAAGACATTCAACATCACCTTTTCGAAACAAAAAGGAAAATTTAACCAAATATTTATTCGTCCAAAATAAGTGGCCTTACCACACACCTAAAAAACACCCATTCCAGGAACATTCCCCCCCAGATGGGTCAAAAAATACTTCTAAATATTCATTCCAGGGACATTCCCCCTGGATAGACCAAAACCAAAAAGAAAAACAAAACTAAGCTACTTTTGAGCCAGTGACCGACTCACAACCATCCGCCATCTCCTGATCATCAGACTTTGCCTTGGAAGGAGGAGAATCCACTTCTTCTTCTTGACCCATACTGGCCAAATCAGGATATTGAGTGTCCAAAGCCATCTCATCTCGGTCCGGATTCCAATTAGCCCGGTCAGATTCTGGATCCCTCATAGCATCAACCCGGCCTTTCCCGAAGAAGTACTGAGCAGCATCAGCCAACCGCGCTTCCACCAACTCCTTTTCAGCTGCAAGCTCCTCGTTCTTTCTTAACTGATCTTGCATTGCCTGCCTCTCAGCCTCCAACTCTTGCCTGACAACCTTCTCAGCGTTTTTTGCAGCCACCTCACAAACTATAGCAGCCCTGACCGACTCCTTGGCTGTCCCCAACTGAGATTGGAGTACCACTTCATTACCCCTGGATGTGTGCAGGTCACGGTTTAGCCTATCCAGCTTTTCCTCCAAATTAGCAACCTTGGCCTGTGCATCCCTAAGCTGGCAAGCAGTAGCCAGCCCGGCATCCAACCCCTACATACATACGAAATCAATCAGCCAAACACAAGATAAAACAAAAAGCACATAAACAATTAAAAATATCCCTGATGGGGCATATTCTGCACCGCTGACCAAGTCAACATATTGAGCAAAGGTCAAGGGTATCCACAGCAAAGTCAACGACTCAGACAGTCTAGCCGACAGAGCCCATCGGCCTGTCACTTGGGTCTCGGCCTGACAACTAGCCAGCCGGGGCACATATCCGCGTACTCATATCCAAGACCCTCGGCGAGCCTGCCACAGGTCCATCGGCCGGGGGTACAACGGTCTTTTCACCTGATAGCCACATGGCCACTTGGCCACTACGTGACAAAAGGTGAATGCCTATAAATACTCCTCAACCTTCATTGAGGAAAGGATCCACAAATTGACCTAATAACCACTATTCATCTGGTAATATCTTCCTTCTCTCTCTACAATACACTCTAGCCAAGTTACAACAACTTCTCTCTAAGTTTACTGACTTGAGCGTCGGAGTGAGTACGCTCGGCCAAAGCCGAGCCCTCAGTTTGTTCATCGTTTCAGGAGACCGCAAGGAGGAAACAAGCAAAGACATCATTCTACGGGCTACGAGTGGTAACAAATATCTGCTCTGGAATTATACCCGGAACAATTGGCGCCGTCTGTGGGAAAAGACACTAGAAGCTAGTCACAGTTATTCCCAAACAACAAAAACAAAAACAAAAAAAAAACCCACCCAAAAAGCTGAGAAGATGTCGAAACAACAAGTAGTCGTGACCGACGAAATCGAGCTACACCAAGACGATACATTTCACCATTCTGGAGTAGTGCAACCCTCCACCGGCGGAGTAGTCCAACCGGAATTCGGAATGCCGATAATACCGGACACACCGCCGCCCATCAACCAGGTCACCATCATGGGACAGGTGGTTGACGTGGCAAAACTAAAGACACTCCTGGACCTAATTGGGAGTACACCAGCCGTCCAGGATGCCAGGGCCCAGAACGTGACTCCCAGAAACTTGAACGGAGCACTGGAGGAGGCAGACCCTATCAAGACGCCGGAGGAACCCAAAGTGGTCGTGGTAAACATAAGTCCTTCTCGTACTCGGGAGAGGACATCGCCGCCGCAACACCGACGAGGCACACCCCGGGGGAACCAGCGAAGCCCGACTCAGGAGAGTCGGAGAAGAAGCCCAAGCCGGAGAAGGAGCCCTTCCCGCTACGAGGAGAGAAGTCGGACTAGGAATGCTAGGAGTCGGTCGCCACGTATCATCCGACACGTGGTCAAGCAGCCCCTCAGTGATTATGTCCTTGACGTCGCCGTGCCACCTAAGCTGAAGTTGCCGGCGTTCACGTACAAAGGAGACAGTGACCCAACCGACCACGTCGAGGCCTTTGAGTCTTACATGTCGGTATGGGAGCAGCCCGATGAGGTCTGGTGCCGGGTCTTCCCGACGACTCTACATGGGTTGGCTCAGAGCTGGTACAAGGGGCTTCCCGACGGTTCGGTACACTGCTTCGCCGACCTAAGGGACGCCTTCGTAGCCCAATACTCTTGCAACAAAAGAACGGCCGTGGAGACATCGGACCTCTTGACTATCAAACAAGAGGAGGGCGAGTCTCTACGAAGTTACGTGAAGAGGTTCGACGGCAAGGTTCAGCAGATTCGGGAGATAAACCCCGAACTAGCGGCTTTCGCACTGATGAAGGGCCTCCCAAAGGGAAGCTTAAAAGACGAGCTCATCAAGCACGGGGGTTTGGGCCTGGATGCCGCCAGGAAGATGACCGATCAGGCCATCAAAGTAGAAGACTACCACCAGACTTGGGTAGGTCCCGGCGGGACTGAGCCCTCGGAAAAGAAAGGCCGCCGGGAGGAAAGCCCGGATGAAAGGCGCCGCGGCGACAATAGGTCACGGTCCACCAAGAAACAAAACTCGACGGGCGCAGGGGGGAGTTCGGCACCATCCTACCGAAAGCAGTACAATGATCACACCCCCCTGGTTGTATCCGCCGCAGAAGTCTTCGCCCTGAGCAAGAGCGAAGGTCAGAAGTGGGAAAGGCCCCCTAGGCCGAGGGGCGACGGTGACACAAGCCAATACTGCGAGTACCACGGCTACACCGGCCACTTAACAACGATCGCGCATCATCGAAAAATGCCATTGAAGAACTGATCCGGAAGGGGAGCCTAGGCAAATATATTGCCAGAGGCCGAGGAACAGATGCCGACGGATCGAATAAAAAGCCCGTCTCAGAACGGAAAGGAGTAATTAATGTCGTCATCGGGGGCAACGAGAACAGCGAGTCCACTCGTGGGTACAAGCGGCACCTGAACGAGCTATACCAAGCCGTCAACTTTGTGCCCAACTTAGCAACCCCCGCTTCCAACATCCCCGATATGACCATCAGGAAAAAGGACTACGAAGGAGTCGTCGCTCCTCACAGCGACCCACTTACAGTCCACCTGGACATAGCCAACCACTTGGTGAAGAGGTGCCTAATTGACACAGGCGCTTACACAAATATTATGTATGGAGAATGCTTTCTTAGCCTCGGTCTGAAGGTTGAAGACTTGACCCCCTGCACCAGCCCGTTGTACAGCTTCTCTGGGGCCGGCATGGTACCCCTGGGGTCAATCAGGCTGCCAGTAATGTTCGGAGAGCGAGGTGCAGCTAAGAACGTTATGTCGGAATTCGTGGTCATCGATGGTTCATCCGCCTACAACGTCCTCATAGGCCGAGATACCCTGAGTGAGGCTGATGCGGTGATGTCCATCCGGGCCTTGACATTGATGTACGTCTCGGACCGGGGGGAAGCACATAAACTCGTCTCGAAGAACGAGAGCGATGAGGTGGTGAATATCCAAGTATCCGCCAGAGGGTGCAACCTGCAATCTTTCAAAGCGGCGAAGAAATCAGAAAAGGGGAAGAGCCCATCCTTACGACAGGATGGCGAACACCCGGATACCACCGTCGGCATGGTAGAGGGAGCGGAGACCGAGGAGGTAGAGATTGACCCAGGCCGCACCGTGACTATCGGTGTCGACCTGGAACCAACGTTCAGAGGCGCTCTCCTAGATCTGCTGAGGGAAAACAAAGACGTCTTCGCCTACTCAGCGGCCGAAATGCCAGGCGTGAGCCGGGAGGTAATCATTCACAAGCTAAACGTACTCCCCACCGCTCGCCCTGTCAAGCAAAGGATGAGAAACTCCTCAGCCGAGAAAGATGACGCCATCAAAGCCGAGGTAGATAAATTACTAGCAGCGGGCTTCATTATGCCTTGTACTTATCCTGAGTGGTTAGCCAACGTCGTGATGGTGAAGAAATCATCGGGGGCATGGAGAATGTGCGTAGATTTTACCAACCTTAATAAAGCATGCCCCAAGGATTGTTACCCTTTGCCTCGGATAGATAGCTTAATCGATGCCACGGCAGGCTACACCATGCTGAGCCTGCTGGACGCCTTCTCGGGATATCACCAGGTATTCATGGATGAGGAGGATATGCCTAAATGCGCATTCATCACCGCGAACGGCACATACATGTACAAAATGATGCCGTTTGGTTTGAAAAACGCCGGTGCAACGTACACCAGACTGGTGGACAAAGTATTCGAAAGCCAAAAAGGGCGAAACATTGAGGCTTACGTCGACGACGCTATTGTGAAAAGCAAGTCCGACAAATGAGCACCGGCCGATTTACGGGAAACGTTTTGTTCACTAAGGAAATACAAGATGAAGCTCAACCCAATGAAGTGCAACTTTGGTGTCCGGGCAGGTAAATTCCTCGGTGTACTCGTCAGTGCCAGAGGCATTGATGCCAATCCAGATAAAGTCCAAGCAATCCTAAATCTGCCGGAACCAAGGAATCGAAAAGAGGTTATGATGCTGACCGGGAGAATGGCGGCTCTAGCCCGTTTCATCTCTCGGTCAGCCGACAAGAGCACCCCATTCTTCAAAGTGTTGAAGGGGAATAAAGACTTCACTGGGGAGGAACAGAGCACGCTTTCAAGCAACTAAAAGATCATCTTCGGACTCTCCCCACTGTCCGGCCGATCTTTGGGAGACGCTATACTTATACATAGCAGTTACCTCGGCCACGGTCAGTGCCGTGATCATCAGGGAAGAAGAAAAACAGCAACACCCAATCTACTTTGTCAGCCATACACTGTTGCCGGCCGAGAGGAATTACCCGCTAATTGAAAAAGCAGCTTTCGCCGTCGTCGTTGCCGCAAGGAAGTTAAAGCCCTACTTCGACGCACACCCCGTGACGGTCCTAACCGACCAACCACTGGAAAAAGCTTTGGAGAAATTCGAACAGTCCGGTAGGCTTATCAAATGGGCAGTGGAACTCTCTGGTTTCGGCATTCAGTACAAACCAAGGCCCTCGATAAAGGGACAAGCACTTGCAGATTTCCTGGCCGAATGCACATATCAGGAAGAACCAAACCCAGGCGTATGGGAGGTTTACACCGACGGCTCCTCCACGACGAACAGCTCGGGAGCCGGCATCCTTATCATCAGCCCGAACGGAGACGAGTTTGAGTACGCCTTGAAATTTACCTTCTCGGCCTCAAACAACGAGTCCGAATACGAAGCGGTGATAACCGGAGTCGAGATGGCCAGAGCCGCCGGAGCAGAACACATTGTGTTGAAGACAGACTCACTTTTGGTTACTAACCAAATCAGAGGAGAGTTTGAGGCTCGGGATGACGGGATGGTAAGATACCTGGAAAGGGTAAAAGCTGACATAGCCAAATTGAAATCTTTCCAAATCCAATGTGTCCCCAGGTCCGAAAACAACCGAGCCGACGCTCTCTCAAAACTTGCCAGCTCAACTGTCAAGAACGTCAGCCGAACCGTGCTGGTAGACATCAGGAATGCGAAAAGCATCACTGAGACCATCGGCATGGTGGGGGACGTGGAAGCCGAGACGACGTGGATGACTCCGATAATGAAATACAAACTCACAAGTGAGTTGCCGGATAACCGCAATCTCTCGGCTAAGCTCAAAAGGATCGCCGCCAGGTACTTGGTATTCGAAGGGGAGCTATACAGAAGGTCCGTAATAAGACCACTCTTGAAATGTGTCGGTCCGGCCGACGCAGAGCTAATACTGACAGAGATTCACGAGGGCATATGCGGACACCACATGGGGTCAAGAACACTAGCCCACAAAGCTCTCCGAGCCGGCTACTTCTGGCCCACCATGCTTCAAGATTCCAGGGCAAAGACCAAGAAGTGCACAAACTGTCAGATGCATGCCCCGGTAATACATGCTCCTTCCCGAGACCTACAACCGGTGCTTAGCCCCCTTCCTTTCGCACGCTGGGGATGGATATGCTAGGGCCGTTTCCAACGGCCTCCGGAGGAAGGAAGTTCTTGATTGTCGCCGTTGATTACTTCACCAAATGGGTGGAAGCTGTAGCAGTACCGGCAAAGACCACAGCGGCCGTCAGAAAGGTAATCTGGGAAAACGTTATAACCCGTTTCGGATTGCCCCAAGTCATGGTATTTGACCACGGCCGAGAATTTTGGAGTGACCTGATAATGAACTGGTTAGAAGAGCTTGGCATCAAGTTTGCATACTCCTCCGTCTGCCACCCGCAGCAACGGACAAAGTGAGGCAGCCAACAAGACAATCCTCAACGGTTTGAAGAAGACAGTGGAAGACCTTAAAGGAAGGTGGGCCGATGAACTACCCGGCGTCCTATGGTCCCTACGAACCACGGAGAAAGAAGCAACGGGGTACTCCCCTTTCCACTTAGTCTACGGATCCGGCGTCCTACCAATTGAAGCGACGGTGCCAACGTTCGAACGGCTACCTTTAACCCGGTCGAAAATGAGGAAGGCCTTAAAGCCTCCCTAGATCTGGCCGAAGAGAGCCGGGATACAGCACGCCTCAACTTGGCAGTATACCAAAACCGTATGAGAAGAACCTACAACCGAAGAGTCCACAAAAGGGACTTACAAGTAGGAGACCTAGTCCTAAGAAAGTCGGCCGCCACCAACAAAGGAAACATTCACGGTAAACTGACGGCCAACTGGGAGGGTCCCTACAAGGTGGTTGGCGAAATGAGGCCGGGTACATACCGACTGACAGACATGGAGGGTGTGCCTTTGATGAGCCATTGGAACACCGACAACTTGAGAAAGTACTTTGTGTAGCGGCGGAGGTGTCAAAACCCAATGTGGACACCCCAACGCGTGATCTTAAATAAAGAAACAACCAAGTTTTCCATCCAAGTGCTTGTCCCCTCCATAGTTGCCACCCAAAGAGAAGAATTGCTGCCGAGCCATAACCCCGTTACCTTGGCAATTGGCGAGAGCGACGGGGACACAATGACCGTGCGCTAGAAGAATTGCTGCGAGCCATAAGCCCGTTACCTTGGCACTGGCGAGAGCGACGGGGACACAATGACCGGCACGCTAGAAGAATTGCTGCCGAGCCATAACCCCGTTACCTTGGCAATTGGCCGAGAGCGACGGGGACACAATGACCGGTACGCTAGAAGAATTGCTGCCGAGCCATAACCCCGTTACCTTGGCACTGGCCGAGAGCGACGGGGACACAATGACCGGTACGCTAGAAGAATTGCTGCCGAGCCATAACCCCGTTACCTTGGCAATTGGCCGAGAGCGACGGGGACACAATGACCGGTACGCTAGAAGAATTGCTGCCGAGCCATAACCCCGTTACCTTGGCAATTGGCCGAGAGCGACGGGGACACAATGACCGGTACGCTAGAAGAATTGCTGCCGAGCCATAAGCCCGTTACCTTGGCAATTGGCCGAGAGCGACGGGGACACAATGACCGGTACGCTAGAAGAATTGCTGCCGAGCCATAACCCCGTTACCTTGGCAATTGGCCGAGAGCGACGGGGACACAATGACCTGTACGCTAGAAGAATTGCTGCCGAGCCATAACCCCGTTACCTTGGCAATTGGCCGAGAGCGACGGGGACACAATGACCGGTACGCTAGAAGAATTGCTGCCGAGCCATAACCCCGTTACCTTGGCAATTGGCCGAGAGCGACGGGGACACAATGACCGGTACGCTAGAAGAATTGCTGCCGAGCCATAACCCCGTTACCTTGGCAATTGGCCGAGAGCGACGGGGACACAATGACCGGTACGCTAGAAGAATTGCTATCGAGCCATTACCCCGTTACCTGGGCAAGTTAACCGAGAGCCACGGGAACATAATGACCGATACATCAAAAACGTTACGCAGCTGAGATATGCATTCAAATTGCCTCGGCCATACCAAAGGTGAAAACAAAAGGCACTCAGTTAATAAACACAAAAGGACAAACTTTGTTAAAGGAATTAAAAGAAGAACACAGACGACGGCCGTCCCCATAGGGGCAAGCCTAAACACAACCTACCAAGAAAGTTTTTTTTTTTACAAACAAGGAAAAGAAAAGCAAAAGATTACAAGCATATCAATTGAAGCGCCAAAAGATGGCAGGGAGGAAAGGCTCAATAGTTGGCCCCCGAACAGCTAAGGCTATCCGAGACGCCGGGTGAGTCAGGTGACGACCGCCCGTCTCCCTATGCCTGATGCTGCCCTCCATCAGAGGCAGCAACATCTACGGTGGCCGGCTCAAAAGAAGGCCCGACGTTCTCAGCCTCCTTTTCGGCCTCCTTCGCCTCATAGGCCGCCTTGGCCAACGCTATCTGAGCCGCCTTCGCCGCCTCCTCCTTCTCAGCAGCCGCTGCTTCCGCAGCCTCAGCCATCTCATCAAGGAGCTGGTCATATTTATCCCACGGGAAGCCATCGGGGACAGAGCCTACCTCCACGAGCTTTCTGATTGCCTCCTTAGCCGCCTCCTCGGCCTGGTCCCGGAATTGAACGCACATTTTAGGGAGAAGGTCATCTTGAAGCATGTCAATATCCTTCTCCTTTTCAGCAAGGATAGCCTGTGCGTCCCTGAGCGCCGCCGCCTGTTTCTCGAACCGATCCTTCCACTCGTCCCTTTTGGCAACCACGGCGTCGTAGGTACCTTTATACCTCTCCAGCTCGTCCATCATCTTGGCCGTGGCACCATCAGCCTGAGCAACTTTGGCCCTCTCAGCCCCCAGCAGCTTCTCAACCTCCTCCACACGCTTCTCGGCAGCAACGAGATCGCGTTTAGCCTTCCCGGCTTCCCCCCTCGCAGCAGAGAGATCAAGCTTCAGCTTCGCAATCAGTGGCCCAGATTGGGCCGCCGCCTTTTCCTGCTCCGTGACGAGGGAGCCGGCTAAACGGATCCACTTCCCCAACTTCCTGTATATTCTCTCACCCTCCGCCACGAGCTCGGTGGGAGGAATTTGCTGAGCTGAGGAGTCAACGGTGATATTTCTATCACCCGCCCTTTCAGGGACCTTCTCAGGCTGCTTCTCTGATTGCCGTTCAGTCAGAACACCGGCTGCCGATGATGGATCTACAAAAAATTTACACAGAGCATCCATGTCACCATGCATTGATACATCGGAAAGTCTGTCATTGGGAACGCCCAACGAACCGGCTAAATCCGAACCACAAGTTAGATCCGTACCAGTTCGGACCCTCTTATTTTGAGGGCTGGTGGAGGCAGGTTCCTCCCCGGCAACGGTGGAAGCAGGCGGTGGATCTTTCCTCTTCTTCGGAGAAGGGACCTTAGCAGCGGTCACCTCCTCCTCAGTAATATTGATCACCTCCACATGATCAACCTGGACCACCGGGGTCGAAGAAGGAGTTGGCGTCGATACCGCCGCCGACTTGGACGCTGCCTTCTTCGATCTCTTCGGCACGCCTCCAAGAACCCGTGCCTGGGCCGTCTCCCGATCTAACCCCCTCGTCTGCTTTTCCATGATTTCGTTGGGGGATAGCCTGCGATCTTTCGGATCAGCCGTAGGATGCCGGGTAACAACCTTCCCGTCTTTATCAAGCCCTAGCCTCTTCAAATCCTTCTCAGACAGATCCCGCCCAAACCGATCTGCAAGAAATCAAACAAGGGTTACGTAAAGGAAGAAAAACAAGGCTCTGAAAAAGGAACATAACAAGCAAAGGTGGGCCTCACACCGACCCCACTCACCCCAGCTGAGGGCCGGTATGAGGCCGACGCGGCATAGCAGCTCATCCTGAAGAATAATCTGAGTCGGGGGCAGCCATCCCTCCTCAGCGTCAAATAGCCGCATTGCCCGCTCCTCATCCGAGGTAAGAGGGACAAACGAAGCGTCCATCTTGACCTTGCTACCCCGGGAGACATGTCTCTCATACTCTTCCCGGGTCTCACACCGTAAGCAAACGGGGCTCTGGAAAGACCGAGGCAGTGGGTAGTCCTCCGGTACTCGGACGTACACCCATCGCCCCTGCCAGTCCTTGCAAGAGGAAAGCTTGTTCACGGAGACATAGCCCGGCTCCGTCTGTACGCTGTACCACCCTACTTTGCCAGATTTTGACGGCCGAAGACTATGGAGGCGACGAAACAAGTTAACTGATGGGACCTCCTCCCTAAAGAGACAGGTCCATACAAAGCTGACTATCGTCCTCATGGCCAACGGATGCAGTTGGGCCACGGCGACGTTCATAGCCTTGATGATGGCCATGACGTATTCATTCAAAGGAAACCGGAGCCCATACTCCAGATGCCTAATATACACGCCGATATGACCCGGGGGAGGACAGCAGACCGCCTGACCCTCCTTAGGGATAACAATTTTATACCCCTCACCGAAGAAGAAATGATCTCCGAAAAGAGCCTCTCCGGAGCTGCTTGCGAATTTATTTGTAAATACACGGTCGAGGCCAGTCGTGCAAGCCTCACCATGATCCGAGATAGTCGTCCTTCCACCATCAACGGGAGCCCTCCCATCACCATCATCATTAACAACATCAGCATCATCCTCATCCTCCAACTCCTCCACGAGGGGCAAATCAGCTACGGGAGAAGGAGACCTAGGGCCCCAGTGTCTTAAAGGGACGGCCTCTAGCATCCCCTCCTCGTCGAGACGCGGCGGGGAACCCCCCGGCGCCGAAGCACTAGTCCCGGCATCAACAGAGGACATGTTCACAACAAATCTAACGAAATAAAGAAAATTTGTTTGATTACCTTGAAGAAATACACTCGCCGGATCGAAGACCGAAGATTGGAAGAAAAGAAAGCCCTTGAAAGTTTAGAGAGATGAAGATTTCGGGAGAAAATTTTCGAAAATTTGAAGAAATGAAAGTAATGGCCAAAATCACGGAATAAACTGCCCTATTTATAAGGAAAAGCCCACAAAGAGGGACCAATCAGGGCACAGCCCATGAAGCGTCAACCAATCAGCAAGCAGACACGTGTCAGATATGCAACCACGGAATGTCAATCGTTGCAACAGTTAAATGTCAATCAATGCTACAGTTACCAAGCATATTCAACACGCCCATTCACATCTCTTCGCCTGTTCATCTCCCACAACAAATTCCTAGGCACCTGCTCTCCGCCGGCCACATGATCAACCAAGCCAGGAAGCACCGGCCGGGGGCAACCAAAAATAACCGGCACTCCCAGCCCTGGTCTCGGCCAGCATCACATTCTTTCCCACATCGGATACCCTTTACGCATCCATGTGGAGGGGGGATATGGCACGGCCTAACAAGAACCACGCCGATGCACCAGAAGGAGCCGACACCAGAAATTTTGCAAAAATACTTACGCAGAATATACGCTCAACATACATCGGAGCCCATACCACGGCATAGACTACGCTGGGGGCAAATTGATGGGGCATATTCTGCACCGCTGACCAAGTCAACATATTGAGCAAAGGTCAAGGGTATCCACAGCAAAGTCAACGACTCAGACAGTCTAGCCGACAGAGCCCATCGGCCTGTCACTTGGGTCTCGGCCTGACAACTAGCCAGCCGGGGCACATATCCGCGTACTCATATCCAAGACCCTCGGCGAGCCTGCCACAGGTCCATCGGCCGGGGGTACAACGGTCTTTTCACCTGATAGCCACATGGCCACTTGGCCACTACGTGACAAAAGGTGAATGCCTATAAATACTCCTCAACCTTCATTGAGGAAAGGATCCACAAATTGACCTAATAACCACTATTCATCTGGTAATATCTTCCTTCTCTCTCTACAATACACTCTAGCCAAGTTACAACAACTTCTCTCTAAGTTTACTGACTTGAGCGTCGGAGTGAGTACGCTCGGCCAAAGTCGAGCCCTCAGTTTGTTCATCGTTTCAGGAGACCGCAAGGAGGAAACAAGCAAAGACATCATTCTACGGGCTACGAGTGGTAACAAATATCTGCTCTGGAATTATACCCGGAACAATCCCTTTACAACTTACCTCCCTAGCCTGGGAAGCAAGAAAAGTCAGAATATAAACCACCCTGGTAGACGACTCAAGGGTACTAGCAGACAATAGCTGGTCGCTCATCTTTGCAGAAAACTCATCTATCCGAGCCCGGGCATCATCCATGTCATCAACCCTAGCAGGCACCTGCCTTATACTCCTGAGAGGCTGAGCTTGAATAGGCTCTTTCTCTCCCTCTTCCTCTTCCAGGATCACATCTTCCCTCTTCCTTTTTTGAGCCTGGACGACCTCAGGCGACACTATCCTGGGTAGATCTTGGGTAGGCTGGATATCGGAGACCAGAATATCAAGTGTCTTGTCACTCCCACTAGCCTCCTGGCTCTTGGACTGTTCAGCAATCCTAGCCACCCCAACCTTCAAATCTTTTGCAGAAAAACTGGCCAGCCTAGCAGAAGACCTAAATACTGAATATATAGAAATACATATATGTGAGTGTCAAACAAGAAAACGACAAAAAAAATAATAACAGATAAACATAAAAACATATAGAAGACGTACAGGAAAGAGCAGTAGAACTAGGCTTGCCTTTGGGTACTTTAACCCCAGTCAACTTGGTCTTCATATACCGGGGCAACAACTCCCTGCCCAAGCAAGCTGGCCAGGTCCTCTCTTCCTCAGGAATAGCGAGGAAAGCATCTATCCTTGCAACAGCCTCTTCATCTAGAGGATCATGATTCCAATCAGGAGCTACAGGAACAAAATATACAGGTAAGACTTATATACCTCACTCTCATTCAATATAGCTACAAATTAAAAGTACAGCAAACCTACCACTCTCCAAAGGAGGATATCTCAGGTAATCAAAGCCTGATCCCAGAGTTTCAGTCCGGATAAACAGGAAAGTCTTTGCCCAACTCTTGTCATCTCCAGAGTCCAGGTTAGTAATTAATGGAGTCATCTTTGACTTAATTCTCAAATTAAAACGACCAACAGAAGGATTTTTAAAATGATATACTGCCTTGATATCATTAAGAGTAATCACAAGATTATGTTTAGCATATAAATTTTCTATGGAATGAACAAGTTTCCAAACCATCGGCATAATCTGAAAAGGTGACACTTCCATAGCACGGATGGTGTCAATCATTAAGGGAGTAAAAGGTAACTTACACCGCTTTGAATGCCCATTCGAAAATACGAACCAACCAGGTGATACCCGATTAGCCCTAATCGGACAAGACTCGGAATCCATACCTCGGTCGATTCAGAATTATTTTCTTCTCCCTTAATATCTTGTCATAATTTGTTTTCAACAAGTTCTCTTCAGAAAATAAGAATCAAGAGATTGAAGAGCAAAGAATACGAATCCGATACTTGAAAGCCACAACCGAGCGGGAGGGTCAATTTCCCTTACCTCCTCCTCTTGAATATCCGTGGGTTCGACTCAACAAAGATAGCAGCAGCGGCTCTCTGAGATGCAGGGCGTTTTTTGGCTCCCATATTTCTAGATTGTTTGATTTATTATTGAAATTGTCGAGATAACAGAACAGGATTACTAAGAAGAAGGGAAGAATTTCAGAGGAATTTTAGAAGAATTTCAGAGGAATTTCAGAAGAATATTCAGCAAAGAAAGTGGAGGAAAATTGGTGAAAAATAACCTTGCCCTAAATACCGTATTTATAGAGAAGTGAATAACGGCATGAAAAACCTAGGAATTGCAAAACTGTCAGCATGATGTCACGTAGCCGTTGCAGTGTTCAACGGTAAATAGGAGTCTAAGAGTCACTGAATGAATATGATTCTTTTTAATTGGTTAACCCGGTAAATTTGACATCTCACCCCTGGCCGGATCCAGCACGGGTAAAATGTCAAGGGGCAATTGTTAGGCCCAGTTTAGCCTGGTCTGACCATAGCCTGGCCCGACTCAACAAAGCTGATTGATTGAGGCGAAGACCGGACAAGACTAACTACTATCTAGCTGCTGAAGAATATTATGGCAAGAAGACTACTAAATCCTGGAAGAGAAACCTGATAGTCAGTATATCATAGCTTGGCGGATTGCTAAAAACAGGCTGGATTAAGAAGACGGACAAGAAATACGATTGTATAAGCCAAATAACCGTGCCCTATTCTCAAGGAAGACCAAGTCCAAACCTAAAACTATTTAATCTATGAATCTGGACGGAAAGAAGAGAAAAAGCTAAGGATTGGTTGAGTTGAGAACGGGTCAAGCGAGCTAATAGGAAGCATGCCCTATTATTCCGGCAACAGCTCCTACAATTAGGGAGGAGGTTGCTCATTATAACGTTACTCATTGTAACGTTGGGGAGATCATTTGTAGAACTATAAATAGTAGAATTTAGCAGTTGTAAAGGCATTCGTGAATAATCAATTGATCTATACTTTATCTTTTTTTTTACTCTTGAACATACAGATATACGTACAATATTGTGCCCAGCTTATCAATACAATAAAAACATTATTCCTTATACTTATTTCTTTCTTTGTTATTTGTTCATACCATTCTAATCTTATAGAACTAGATACCCTGATCACTATATAACCAAGCCGGATCCCTTCAGGAAAATCCTGCTAAAACAGTATCATTATTATTAACTAAATATAAGATAAGCATAAGATAAAATCTAATTATACTCGACAATATCCTTCTCGCTGTAGCTAGTACTCGATCGAGCATAAATCTACTCGATCGAGTAGATTCCAGCGCACATTTCCTGCTTTGCGCATTGAACTTCAAACGGCTGCCATTTCTTCGTTACTTGGTCAAACAGGGTGATTCCGGTGGCATTGGAAAGCTAAGAGGACAAACGTTCATCTCCAATTGGAATCACCTGAATATCAGTTGTAGAACTCGAGATATGGCTCTCCAAAGTAGGCACTAGCAATTTGAAGTTCTTCCTTTGCTCGCCTATCTATCTTTCTTCTTTGCGCATCTCAAAATAGCTACATTCCCGCTCCAAATTCACTCTTCCTCCAAATGCATGATAAACGGACGGTAAAAGGCTTGATTTCAATACTTTCTGGTTCATTCCTGCAAATAAGACAAAACAAACCAAAGTAGCATATTCGGGGCATTTCGTAGCATAAACTACGATAATAGCATAGAAATACGTGCATAAAAAGGCCTAAAAAGACTATATAAAATGCACGTATCATAAGCCGGTTACAATTGATAAAGTTTGGATTACTATTTGTTATATGTTTCACATGATAGTTTAATTTGGTCAGTTTGGGGGTCATATGTTAGAATACTTGATAATTGAATTATTTATCATGTTGTTTACATGTTTCATTACATGTTACATTAAATATGACGTTTCGTGGCTGGGAGGACTCGAAGTTACTCCCCACTGAATTGTGGCTTTCGTGTTTGTATAAAATGCGATTGACAGGTTGAAGATTTAGATGGGGACACAGACGAGCTAGTGAGCAAAAGGAACCTTGGACCTAGTTTGGCTATTTTTATAGTAAAGCTTTAGACTTTTGGTTTTGTATATATTTTGAAGGGACATATGTCTCCCTCTTTGTTTTTGGTTTGTATCATTATACTTTCTTATCGTTAGCTATGGCATGTAAATTAGTTATTAGCTTTTACAGGTTTTGGCACCCTCCACTTGGAGATGTTTGTGAATGGTTTAGAAAAGTTTTAAAAATTACAGGTTTTGTCTAGTTGAACCAATTACAAACATATCCTGTCAGTTTTTCTGTAGATTTTACGTGTTTAATTATCGCTAAATTTAAGGGTGTCACACTTGGTATCAGAGCATATTTGCTCCCGACGCACGTTTGTGCACCCCACCTAAAATCACTTGACCTTTAAATAATAAACTTGAGAGATGGGTAGGATGGGTAGAGTTAGGATTTTATGTGGTAGTCTGTTTGTGATTGCTATTTGTTAGGTTCTAACCAATGTTCTCTTTTGCAAGATGGCTCTCCAAGAAACGTTGATAATGCAATCTTACCAGCTGGGTTTGTTAATTGTTAGTTATTAATTTTCGTGCCGTTGAAGCTATGACCGTGATCTTATTCGTCGGTGACCAAGACTGAGTGGCCGTTGCCGAATGTTGAAGATTGGTTATGCCAAATGAAGAATGCTTCCACTTTCTTGATACTTCTTTCCGTATTCAGTGTATCTTACCTTAATCTTCCAATCTCGTTGTTTATTCGTCTTCCTAATTCCTCTTCTCTCGCCTTGGTAACTACTCTTCTATTCTTTCTCCCGATTCATCCTTGGTTCGTTTTCTTCTTTTAATAAGAGTCCTTGTGGATACCTTCCTTTTATTCCGCAGGATAGTTCCCTTGTTCAAGAGAACCCAGTTTTGAGAGAATGTATCATTGGAGGGCGTGAACGAGTTGAGAAATTGGTTGTTTAGGGTTTGAGTTGTATAGGAGAATATAACTTGGGATCCTTTGGTTAGTTTTGTTAGTTGTGCTTGATATGAGAACTCAGTGAAATGAGAAACACCTTGGGATTTATGTCTATTGAGAGCTTGTTTGTTATAGATGATTGAGCATGGGTACTACCTTAGCACATAAGTTGAAATGAACCTAAGCTACTTCATTTGAGAGTCTCGATGTTTCTTATGGAGAATTAAAGGAATGATAGTTAGCCCCAATCTTGGTAGGCCTTGAAAGGAATACAATAGGACATGGACGTTGCTTAATGGATTGGTATCGTACTTTGGAATTAGCTAGTTTGTTAAACCTTTTGAGTTGACCAAATCTAGTATAGAGTAGCCCTTGTTGACCTTTCGAAATTTGAGAACACGTGGTTGACCTTATTAATCATATCTGGATTTGGGAATTTTGGTGGAATGTTGTTCGATGTAGTTCGTGAGTTCAAGGGTGTGATTCTAATTTATGGTATCGGAGACTAGAAGTATTAAGTGGTGAGATAATGGAGTAAACAAGCCATGGTACCTGGGGATGACATAGTAAGTGAAGTTCAATGACGAGAATTGTAAAGGAGATACTTTGGGACTTGGATGGTAACAAATGAATTTGTGTGGTGAATTGATTTTGACTCTTAGAACCAATTGAGTCGAGGAATTCCTACCATTGTGGAGTCCTTGTTAATCCTATAATTTGGTAGACTTTTGGGGCTTTGTTGAGCACCTTAGTGAGGTAACCTTATCATATCGATCATAAGCTTGGATGAGTGTTTGGTAAGCGGTAACCCTTTCATTATGCCGCTGCTATTCTCCTCTCCTTCTCTTTAGCGTTTGTTGAACCTTGTTTTTATGCCAAATTTTACGTATCTTCTTCTTGCCCGAGATATCTTCTTAACTCGAATACCTCTTATTTTTGTCAACCGTTATCTTTACGGACCGACTCCTTAGTTTCCTAACTTGTCAGATTCATGCACCCTTCGAAGATATTTTACCGTTTCTCTATCCCGTTATCACTCCTTATCTCCTTAGTATAGTTGGTACCTTGTTGACCATGTTTACAGAGTTAGTGAGATGTGACTTGAGGATATAGGATTGACTAAGTAGTCGAGTTTGTGATTGGCTTCCATAATCACTTTGGAGATGAGGGTTTGATAATGTATATGTTACCGTGTGAGAAATGTTAAATGTGGGATTATTAGTTGGATTTAGTGAGTGATATTGATTACTACTTGAGGTATGGTATGAGAGTGAGAGTAAGCTACATTATTGGGAGGTTTTAGCACTTGTTTTGGTAACTAGAAAGGGTAATGGTGTGGTTGACACCAATTGTTAGGCTAAGGAACATAATTTCAATTTATGGTTTTAGGAACTCTGAGGTGATAAAGTGTTGTTACAATTATGACCTTGTTCCTTGAGAATTTGATGGTAAGTAAGTTTAGGATATCAAATTTGAAAGAATACTCCTTGGGGATGTTGATGACCAGAATGGATTGGTGTTGTAGCTGAGTGTAGTTCCGTTTTTGGCAATCCCTAATAAATAAAAGGATAGAGGAACGTGAGATCCTATTGATTTTTCGGATTTTGGGGTTGGTATGTTACTACCTTGTTTTGAAATGAAAACCTTGTAGAATATTTGAGGAATCTTTCTATTGGAAGGGGAATATTGTTGGGAAGTAGGATTGTGAATCTTGAGTAAACCGATCAGATGATTTGTGTGGTGAACCCATTTATCTTATAGTTAGTGCTAATTATGGATTGGATAGTGCAACTTGTTGCTTGTTGGTTGGTTTCAAGCATGAATGCGTTTTGGGAATATTGAATCTTGGTAAGGGTATAATATTGTTACTAGTTTTGATTTTGGTTTTTGATTTTGTTGGGTGGAGGATATTGGTGGAAACATTTTGATTGGGATATGATTAAGTTATTATTGTAGAGGATAGGATTGTTGGAGCTTGTGTCCTCCAGTTAGTGCGGATAACGTCATTGCACATACACTTGTACGGACAAGTGGGAGCTTATTGGGGTTGGTGTCCTTAACAGTTAGTGCAAAGACTTATAAATCTCTAAAAGGATCAAAGGGCATACTTTTGGTATTATTATCAGTTGATCCACGTTTATCAATAACGGTTGGCTTGCTAGATAAGTTTGACGTTATTGTCATACTGATGGCGGTGATCAACTGGTCCCTAAAAGTCACACCTATAGGATACGTTTGAGTGATGTGACGGTATGAAAATACAGTCATGTAGATGCCAAATTTGACTAACCAGTTAGTCTGAGTTATTTGACTAATAATTAGTCAAAATGTGATGTTGAGATCTTATATTTAATACGGATTAAATATCATGGGCTAAAGGCGAATTAACCAGTTAATTCGTAAAATTAAATATAAGCGTTTTATATTTAATTAAATGTATATTGAATATAATTATACAATACTGTTTTGTCGGACATGTATTAATAATTCAACTAACCCGTATTATTAGTTGATGCCTTAATTTCCGATAACCGATAACAGTTTATAATGAAACCGCGTCGTATACACTTAGCGAGCTATGGACCGGATCACGAGTTTAAGTGAAGAGGAAATGAAAAGCCCATTTCTCTCTTACTCACTCGGTTTGGCCGAGCACTACATAGACAAAAGGAGAGCTTCTCCTCTTGTCTAACCTAATATTCATTTTGCTAAAATAATTAGGGTTTTTGGAATTGTGCCTCCCGAATTCCGGATCTCTCATCCAACACAAACTCACAAAACTATCCCCTCGATATTGCAAGGCAATTAGGGGATAATCTCTAGCACAAGGGCATTACTCGGACATCTTGGGTGCAACGATTAGGAGGAGATCTAACTTGATCTCTCATTGCCTTTTGCACTAGGACCGAAGGTTATTTCTATATCTTTATCGTTTCTTTATGTTTTTCGTTTTATGACTATAATCACATGTAAATTTTGCGTTATAATCCTACAATTAAAGGGTAGTATACGGATATTAACCCCACAAGTGGTATCAGAGCGAGGCCACGTAAATTTTTATATGTGTTTTTCATCAAACGATTGTTGAAACGATGAATTTTGGTTAAAAAATGTCACGGCTCACATTTTTTTTACTCGGCAGAATTTTTTTTTTCTTGCTGCGTTTTTTTTTGTTGCTTTGTGCCTTGGGGACCGTGTCCATGTACACGGTTGTTGGTTGTTGTTTTGTTTTGTTTTCATTTCGATCTTTGCATTTTGTATTGTAATCGATATTCATTGCAATATGTTAAAGATCGATCAAAATGATTGCATAAAATTTTGTGTGGCTAATTTCTTTTAGAAAACCGTGTGGCCTTCTTGTTTTACGGCCTGTTTTTCTGTTTTTTTTTTTGCATCGTTATGCGTGCCACACAAAATTTTGTTAGATCGTTCGATCTCTTGTTTTCTATCGTTCTTCGCATGTTGTAATTTTAACGATAATGATTACAATATGTTGAAGATGTAACAATTGTATTTTGATTTCTATACGGAATAGATTAAAATTACAATTGTGTTTTATCAAACCGTTTTGTTTTGATCTTTAGTTGCTCACGTTTTTGAGCCGTGTAAAATTTTTTTTTGGATTTTTAATGCTCTCGGTTTTTCACTGCATTTAAAAAAAAAAAAAAAAAATTTTGGGTACTGGTACTGTTCACGTACAGCAGTACAGTAGAAAAAAAAAAAAAAAAAAAAAATTTCTGTTTTTTTTTTCGGCCCCTTTATAGCATATAACGTTTTTTTATGCTCTCGCTTGATGGTGAAACGGTTCACCCACGAATATTTAAATTACTTTAAAACAATTTAAAGTAACGGATTATATCGAATTAAAATTAAGTTGATGAAGCGGTTTTGTCACATAATTTTAATTATCTTTGGTGGTTTGGATAAATTTAACATAATTACGGAATTATGTCACGAATAAATTTTTTTTTAGTTGGTGCATTTTATTTATCGTTATTGTTAATTTTGAATGTTTTGAATGCCTTTTAATTACGTATTTAATTATTTTGCAAACGGTTGCAACTTAGTGTGGCCTTAGTAGAACGTGTTACCGTAATGATGGAACACGGTCTTGGTTGTATTTTGAGATCTCGTATCTCCATTTTATTTCTTTTAATTACAGTTTTTATTTAGAATGTAAATAGGTTTATATTTGTAAATTTTAAATTGTAATTTTTGAGAAGACTAAAGTTGGAGACCGGATGCTCACTCCCGCTACATGGATCAAGATGGAACATCAAGACAAGCTTCTCGGGTCCAACGGTGGATTCCAAAGTTGTTTTATGTTTTTTTTTTTACTAGGATAGGCCACACTAGGAATTTTTATTTACGTATTGCATTCATTTATTTTTTGTTCGTAACGATAATATGCATCATATTCCGCCTAAAAACCAAACCACCTAATTATTGCATGAAAACTGACACATATAGAGGTCACGAGTTAGTTTCCATTGACATTCTCATGTCACACGATTTTTAAGCCATCACCTAAATTGATTCATTCACGCAGACGCTAGTTATTCGTTCACTTAAAATGAATTATTATTAAGTTGATGGGATCTTCCTCGTATAAACCAAAATTGAGAACAGTCTTTATAGGTCAAACTCCAATGAGTCCCTTCTTCGTCGGTAGGCATAATATGACCCCTTCTACGTCGGGTAAGTTGGAACCGATTGACCTATTTTATCTCAACACTATGGTCACTCGTACGATCCTGTGACTATGGTGGACTATAGATAGGATTTACGGAAATCTATCGACCAAGAGTTCTTCCGGAAGAATTAGCTAAACAGTTGGCTTATCAATTTACAGAAATTGAGTCTTGGGATCACTTGTATCATTCTTGAGGGAGATCAATTATGCAAGTGCAATGAGTCTACACGCTTAAAATGAATTTTAATAGACTTAAATCACCTCGATGAGTTGCTTATTTCGTTTTTGTTTTTCTTTCTTTTTCAGTGTAGATCACGAACTTTTAAACTGCTAAATAACAAATGGCTGGTTCTACTGATAACCCAATGCCAAGTGCCACATTGGACCGTGAGTCCTGGCTTCGGATCTTCATGAATCGGATGAATCGAATCTACTCGATCAAGAATGATGGATCCAACTTCGAGACCGGGAGGCGGCATTACGGAATGCTGCCGCTGCCGATGGGAAGCTCAAATATCTATTAGAGCCCCTCCCAAAACCCAGTCCCACGGCTAGAGTCTTTGAAATCACCAAGTTTAATGATTTCCGTATGGAAGCGGGTGCGATTAAAAACGTACTCATTTTTGCAATGGAATCAAATTTGCAGAAACGCTTCATAGCCCATGGTGCGAACAAGATTTTCACCACGCTCACCAAGGAATTCTCGAAAGCACCGAGAATCGTGACCTATGAGCATACCACTCGCTTCTTTGATGCGAGACTCGAAAGGGCCAACCGGTTAGCCCACACATTCTCAGCATGATTGAGAATGTCGAGAAGTCGAGACCTTTGATTGTAACATCAGCGAGAACATTGTTATCGACCGCATGCTTCATTCACTCCACGATGGTTTTTCGCAATTTAGAGCGAATTACTATATGAATGATTTGAAGAAAACCCCACATGAACTGCACTCCCTTCTCGTACAGACCGAGAAGGACATGAAGTTCAGTGGGAGCTTGAAACAGGATGTTCTCGTTCTGTCCAACAAAGGGAAAGGTAAGGGCAAAGCTCGTGCAAACCTAGCGAAGAGGTAAACCGAAGTTCAAGAAGTCGGGTTCAGGTAAGAGTGGTCCTGGTGAGTCGAGCAACTCATCAGGCATGACAAAGAGCAAGAATGAAAACATGGAATGCCATCATTGCCACAAGACTGGGCATTGGAGGCGTACATGTCCTGTTTATCATGAGGACTTAAAGGCAGGTCGTGTTAAACCTGTTGGTATGTCTTCATCTTCTTCTACTTTTATTCATATGATTGAGATTAACCACGCAAGTTACGGAACTTGGGTACTTGATACTGGTTGTGGTTCTCATCTGTGTAATCATGTGCAGGGGCTCCGGAACATCGAACCCCACGAAAAGGGTGAGGTGGACCTGCGTGTCGGGAATGGAGCACAAATGGCTGCCGTCTCGAGGGGAACATATGTGATCCAGCTACCAAGCGGATTTGAGTTATTTTTATATAACTGCTATTATGTACCCAGTCTTTCCAAAACATTATTTCAGTTTCTGCACTTTACAAGCTTGAATTTTCATTTGTAATAGAGAATAATAATTGCATTTTCTCATTACACGATATGATTTTTGGCAAGGCAGTCTCCATGAACGGAATTTATGTTTTAGATCAGACCACGGCAATATTACACGTAATGAATAAAAAGTTAAAGGTTGGTGACAAAGATCAAACATATCTATGGCACTGCCGTATGGGACACATTAATGAGAAACGCGTAAAACAGCTCATCAAAAATGGAGCTATCTCGGCCTTTGATTTTCAATCATTTGGCACGTGTGAATCATGTCCCATCGGTAAGATGACTCGTATTTCCTTCAAAGGTGTTGGAATGCGCGCTGCTGACCTATTAGGACTCATACACACGGATGTATGTGGACCTATGTCAATCACCGCACGAGAAGGCTATAGGTATTTCATCACTTTTACGGACGATTTAAGTAGATATGGCTATGTCTACTTAATGAAGCACAAAAGTGAATCCTTTGAGAAATTCAAGGAATACCAGAATAGGGTACAGAACCTATTGGGTAGAAAGATTAAAACACTACGTTCAGATCGTGGTGGCGAGTATCTTTCTCACGAGTTTGATCAACACCTCAAAGACGTGGGATTGCCCTACGCTTAACTCCACCGGAACACCTCAATTGAATGGAGTGTCCGAACGGAGAAATCGAACCTTACTTGATATGGTTCGATCCATGATGAGTCACACGGTTTTACCTGATTCATTATGGGGTTATGCTCTTATGTCAGCCGCTCTAATACTTAACCGAAGTCGGTCTAAAGTCATTGACAAGACTCCATATGAACTATGGAAGGGAACGGTCCCTAACTTGTCCTTTATACGGGTTTGGGGCTGCGAGGCTTATGTCAAGTGGAGACACGAGGATAAGCTCGGACCGCGATCAGTCAAGACATTCTTTATAGGTTATCCTAAAGGAACACTTGGTCATTACTTCTATTCGCCAACCGAACAACGTGTTTTTGTTGCGGCTAGTGCGACATTCTTAGAGAAGGAATTTCTCGAGAATGCAAAGAGTGATAGAACCTTCGACCTGTCGGAGATTCCAGAACCAAATACCGAGCAACTATTGGAGGAACCTATTCCTTCAATCCCGGCTGCGGTTAACATTCCTGAGGAACCTAGGAGGTCGGGAAGAGTCTCTATTCCTCCGGACAGATACATTGGTCTGGTCGAGGAACATGACATAGATGACATTCTACTCTTAACGAGTAGTGAACCCGCAACCTATAAAGGTGCCATGACCAGATTCGACTCAAAGCTATGGCTTGAGGCCATGCAATCTGAGATGGACTCCATGTATGAGAACAACGTGTGGGATCTTGTTGACTTACCTGCTAAGGTTCGTCCCCTTCAATGCAAATGGCTTTACAAGATAAAGCATTCTGTGGAAGGTCAACAAGATATCTACAAAGCACGACTAGTTGCTAAAGGTTTCACCCAAGTGCCAGGTTTGCACTACGATGAGATTTTTGCACCCGTAGTCATGCTGCGTTCCATTCGGATTATCTTAGCGATTGCCACTTTTCATGACTATGAAATTTGGCAAATGGACGTGAAAACCGCATTCTTAAACGGCTTTTTGGAGGAAGAGTTGTACATGGTACAACCCGAAGGTTTCATCGATCCAGTACATCCTAAGAAAGTGTGCAAGCTTAAGCGTTCCATTTATGGACTTAAGCAAGCATCAAGGAGTTGGAATCATCACTTCGACCAAGTGATAAAAGAAAATGGATTTACTCGATCGGTCGAGGAACCATGTCTATATATCAAGTCGAGTGGGAGCAAGATTGTCTTCCTAATATTGTATGTTGACGACATACTCCTGATTGGGAATGACATACCTCTCTTATCTTCGGTGAAAGTATGGTTGAAGAACCATTTCCAGATGAAAGATCTGGGTGAGGCACAAAGAATTCTGGGCATCCGTATCTATCGAGATAGAGCACGTCGGATGTTATCTCTCAGTCAGGAGTCTTACATAGACAAAGTCCTAGAGAGATTCAAAGATGACTAACTCCAAGAAGGGGTTTCTTCCTATGGCTCCAGGGGTGCATTTGAGCAAGTCTCGTGCACCGAGACACCGGAAGAGAAAGAGCGCATGGCACGGATCCCATATGCTTCGGCTATAGGATCAATCATGTATGCCATGATATGCACACGTCCCGACGTGGCATATGCATTGAGTATGACAAGTCGATTCCAACAGCATCCAAGTGAATCACATTGGCTCGCTGTCAAGAACATTCTTAAGTACCTCCGGAGGACTAAAGATTGGGCATTGACTTATGGAGGCTCTCAAAAGCTATGCGCAACCGGTTCTGCGAGATGCTAGCTTCCAAACGGATCGAGATGACTCGAAATCTCGATCCGGATTCGTTTTTACTCTTAATGGCGCTGCAGATCACCGGAAGAGTTCCAAGCAAACAGATTCTGACAGAGATTCTACGACTGAGTCCGACTACTATGCCGCGTCTGAAGCTACAAAGGAAGCAATATGGATGCGTCAATTCTTACATGGACTATCCGTAGTGCCTAGTTCGAATGACCCGATCACCATCTATTGCGACAATAGTGGTGCCATCTTCCAAGCTAAGGAGCCAAAGTCTAGCAACAAGTCTAGACATGTACAACGGAAAGCTCATCTAATCCGTGATTACGTGGAGCAAAAGGAAGTAGTGATAGAAAAGATTGCTACAGATGATAACATAGCAGATCCTCTCACTAAACCATTACGACAAGATAAGCATGAAGGGCACGTTAATTCCATGGGAATTAAACGTGTCCCTAAGTTGTAGTACTCTTTTATGGATCAGATTCATTCCCTTTTGTACTCTATACAACATCATCGTTTTGATATTTATATATTTTGTTTTTCATGTGGAATTGTGCGACAATTTTTGAACACCACAAAGTGAACTGAACGAACATTATATTTTTCAGTCCTTAATTGCCCACATGAGCTGATAACTCTGGCAATTATTTTGTGACGTTGGTTGATGGTGGGTTCAACGAGCCATAAGTCAACCGGTTGACTGACCAATCACAGAGGCGATTTATACGGATATTTCGTAGGACACAATTGTGACATCGACGTGGAGTCCTAAATGTTTTATAACATTCGTTGCCCGGTCGTGGATAGGACTCCCATGGTGATCCTAAGAGTCGATTCTTTTAACTATCGACTGTCTCTTGAGACTAAGGCAGATTTTGGGTGACTTTGGTTTCTTTCTCACGGTCATCCGTAACAGGGGGCCAAGTAGATTTTTTCTGGGTCATTTCATGCTGTGCTTAGATCGGAAGGAGTCGAGTTGAAGGAAATATTCAGCCTTTATCGGGTACTCGATATTTCTCGGGACCACTCGAGGAGTCAGAATCGAAATGCATGGCCATGCTCGGATACGGATTCGTTTTATCAGTTAAGTTACTCTCTAGTCGGGGAAACCACTCTAGATACAGATCGATTGTAAAATACGACCTTTGCGGATCCAGATCTGCAAATTGTTTTACATTGAGTGGGAGAAATTTTAAATGAATATGAGAATCGGTTATCGCACATACACTTGTACGGACAAGTGGGAGTTTGTTGGAGCTTGTGTCCTCCAGTTAGTGCGGATAACGTCATTGCACATACACTTGTACGGACAAGTGGGAGCTTGTTGGGGTTGGTGTCCTTAACAGTTAGTGCAAGGACTTATAAATCTCTAAAAGGATCAAAGGGCATACTTTTGGTATTATTATCAGTTGATCCACGTTTATCAATAACGGTTGGCTTGCTAGATAAGTTTGACGTTATTGTCATACTGATGGCGGTGATCAACTGGTCCCTAAAAGTCACACCTATAGGATACGTTTGAGTGATGTGACGGTATGAAAATACAGTCATGTAGATGCCAAATTTGACTAACTAGTTAGTCTGAGTTATTTGACTAATAATTAGTCAAAATGTGATGTTGAGATCTTATATTTAATACGGATTAAATATCATGGGCTAAAGGCGAATTAACCAGTTAATTCGTAAAATTAAATATAAGCGTTTTATATTTAATTAAATGTATATTGAATATAATTATACAATACTGTTTTGTCGGACATGTATTAATAATTCAACTAACCCGTATTATTAGTTGATGCCTTAATTTCCGATAACCGATAACAGTTTATAATGAAACCGCGTCGTATACACTTAGCGAGCTATGGACCGGATCACGAGTTTAAGTGAAGAGGAAATGAAAAGCCCATTTCTCTCTTACTCACTCGGTTTGGCCGAGCACTACATAGACAAAAGGAGAGCTTCTCCTCTTGTCTAACCTAATATTCATTTTGCTAAAATAATTAGGGTTTTTGGAATTGTGCCTCCCGAATTCCGGATCTCTCATCCAACACAAACTCACAAAACTATCCCCTCGATATTGCAAGGCAATTAGGGGATAATCTCTAGCACAAGGGCATTACTCGGACATCTTGGGTGCAACGATTAGGAGGAGATCTAACTTGATCTCTCATTGCCTTTTGCACTAGGACCGAAGGTTATTTCTATATCTTTATCGTTTCTTTATGTTTTTCGTTTTATGACTATAATCACATGTAAATTTTGCGTTATAATCCTACAATTAAAGGGTAGTATACGGATATTAACCCACAAGGATTGTCTCAAGGATTGGCTTTGTAACGCCCCGTAATTTCGGACCGTTAATATATTTTGAAAATAATTAATTAATCAAGTAAAATCTGATATTTAAGTATTTAAAATAAAAATAATTCAAAGAAATATAATTTTATTATATTTTGAAGAAAAGTATTTATTTTGATAGTTTCGAAATGTTTAAAAATAGTTTAAACCGTGTAAAAACTTTTTATTTCGAAATAAGGGCATATCGGGGGGAAAATGACAATTCTTTTGAACATTGGGTAAACGAATTTGGAAATGGGTCGTATGAGTATTCAATTTTCTTGTAATCTCGTGTTTAAGAACTTTGGTCTTGTCGGAATTTGCATTTGACCTACGGTTTTAATTATTATCGAAACGAGCCAAAACCGACTCGTAAAATCCCGACTAAAACCCGCACTTCTCCTTTTCTTTTCCTTTCCCACGGCACACCTCCCCCTTCCTCCTTCCCATTTCTTCCTTTTGTTCTTCTTTGTTCATCTTGACCGAAAAAAATCAAAAAAATCAAAATCAAATAATTTACAATCGTAATTTCATCATAATTTCTTCGTTTCTAGTCCGATTTTCGCAAAATTTATATTTCCGGAATCCTCTCGTCGAGATCTACAACCTAGTATGTTTTAATTTCAGTTTTCTTGAAGTTGTTTTAAGACGAATTTTGGCACAATTTCGGTTTTTATGCTTATTTTTGTGTTTTTATTGTTTATTTAGGTGAAAAATTGGAGGACGAGTTTGGGGACTCGTATATTGTCGAGGATAGCGGCTAGTTGTTGTTAGGGTTTGGGTTTTAAGGTGCTAATTGCTCATTTTCTAGCTTAAGGTAACATATTTCGAGTTACTCGACGAAAAATCGTCACATGCTTTGATTTTTGTATGTTTTTGTGATTTTTAATTAAGTAGTTAATTTCACATGTTAAAATGATTGCATGCATGTTTAATTCATGTCCTTTGGATAGTTTAAGTTAATATGTTAGTATTGGGGACGATTAATTATGTTTCAGACGGTCTTATATTGAACAAAAATGGAAAAATGGAGGTGTGGGGGTGGCGGCAGCAGGCCCGGCAGCAGCCCGGCAGGCCCACGGCAGGCCCACGGCTGGCCCGGGTCAGCCCGTTGCTTGTTTCGCGATTTTTCATGCATCACTTGTAGTTTCGGGTTTATTAATGATATGTTTAGTTAAAGTAGTATGTGGGTAGTCTTAGGAAACAAATAAAGTTGGTAGTAAAATAATTTTAATGATGAAGTATGCTTGTTATGGTAGTTGACACATGTTAGGGTAGATTATAAGATGAAATTGTAATGATTAGGCTCAAAATAAATTTTATAGCAATAATTGCCATGTTTTGATGATTGTGCCGAAAACTGAGCCTTAGTCCCTTTGACTGATTCGATGTCAGTTAATTGAGTGATTGGTCAGCCGCAATTTAACCCGTACCTGTCGCAGGGCTGGGGTTGCGGGTAAAAATTCGGTTGGATGAAGTTTTATATGAATTGGATAATCGGCCTTTTTCTTGTTTTAGGCCATTTATCAAGTTTTAGTTCACATGTATAGTTGATTGTATTTAATAGTATCTTATATTGTAGAAATGGCCCTAGATTCCCCTAAAGCCTTAATATTGTTAAAATTGCTAGAATTGGAATGGGTATTGAATATCTCTTGCAGGTTGTTGTGTTTGTCAAAGATAGGTCTTTATAGTCTCTGACGAGTATATGTTCACTGCTTAATAGCCTTTGTGTTCCTGACTAGTGGATTTATATCCAAGTTGGGGCATGACCTCGTTACTTATTTTGATAGTAAGTGGTCAGTTTAAGTACTAGCCAACCCTTTGGTGGACTCCTTAGGGTACTCACTTTGTTTTAGAAAATTTGTGGGTCTTGGGTGCGGTGGTGTGTATCCGCATGTCTAGGTCTGCGCAGATTTTAGGCTAGGGTTGTGTTGTGTCTTGGCCATGTTTTATTAATATTAACCGCTGAGCCAAGATACCGGTTCGATTACCTTCCCTGCCTCGTGGTATAGACTCGAGTTACAGAGTGACTATTGACGGTACTAAGAACTTATGCCTGTCTTTGATATATTGCCCTTTCTTGTTTGATGATTCTATGAATCATAGAAGGTGAGATGCAAGCCGGCTATGGTTGATAGAGTTTGGATTACTACTTGTTATATGTTTCACATGATAGTTTAGTTTGGTCAGTTAGGACTCATATGTTAGAATAATTGATAATTGAATTATTTATCATGTTGTTTACATGTTTCATTACATGTTACATTAAATATGACGATTCGTGGCTGGGAGGACTCGAAGTTACTCCCCACTGAATTGTGGCTTTCGTGTTTGTATAAAATGCGATTGACATGTACTTGATGCTTAGTTGGGGTTCACGGATGAGCTAGTGAGCAAGAGAACCTTGGACCTAGTTTTGGCTATTTTTATAGTAAACCTTTTAACTTTTGGTTTTGTATATATTCTGAAGGGACATATGTCTCCCTCTTTTTCCTTGGGTTGTATCATTATATTTTCTTATCGTTAGCTATGGCATGTAAATTAGTTCGTCAGCATTGCAGGTTTTGGCACCCTCCTCTTGGGAATGATGGAAATGTTTGTGATTGGTTTAGGAAAGTTTTTGAAATTACAGGTTTTGTCTAGTTGAACCAATTACAAACATATCCTGTCAGTTTTTCTGTAGAATTTACGCGTTTAATTATCGCTAATTTTTAAGGGTGTCTCAGGCTTATGCATAGACTTGTCGATGAGTGGTTCAGATGGCTCTTTGAATTAGTGTGGCCTCTGGTTGTTGCCCTGTTGATGTTCGGAGGCCTAGTAGGATGACTCTGTGGTTGGAAAATTGAGTGAACCTTTCTCAATGTACCGATCTTCCTAATTCCGATCTCTGACAATTGTCATTCTTGCTATTTTGGTCTTGTTCGTTGACATCTTTATTGATTTCATCCAAAAATTCCACCTTTAAGAGTTCAATTCCTTCTTGTCTGTTGGGTGTGAGTTCCCTATCGCGACTTGCATTTCTCGTTTTGTGTAATGATTCCTTTTTCTTACTTTTTTTTCCGAGTTACTAAGCCGTGTTTAATCATAATTAGTAAAGATATTATTCTTATTATAGAACTTTAAACCAAAAATTTTGGAAATGCTTTTATGATTTTTAATGGTTTTAACATTAATGAGTGTTAAATCTCGTTGTTGGAGACGTCCCAATAATGGGTTTTCTCATTTATTGGTGTAGAAATATTTTTATATCTTGATATGAATGTGGATGTTATTGTCTGATCAACGAGAGTATCACCGTTTCATTGAAAAGATACCTATATTTTCTTATAACTATATTATTAAGATGTTGTATATTATAATTTCTCCTTCTAAGTTTCGAGGACGAAACTTTTAAAAAGGAGGGGTGATTGTAACGCCCTGTAATTTCGGAACGTTAATATATTTCGGAAGTAATTTATTAATCAAGTAAAATTTGATATTAATGTATTTAAAGTAAAAATAATTCAAAGAAATATAATTTTATTATATTTTGAAGAAAAGTATTTATTTTGATAGTTTCGAAATGTTTAAAAATAGTTTAAACCATGTAAAAACTTTTTATTTCGAAATAAGGGCATATCGGGGGGAAAATGACAACTCTATTGAAAATTGGGCAAACGATTTTGGAAATGGGTCGTATGAGTATTCAATTTTCTTGTAATCTCGTGTTTAAGAACCTTGGTCTTGTCGGAATTTGCGTTTGACAAGCGGTTCTAATTATTATCGAAACGAGCCAAAACCGACTCGTAAAATCCCGACTAAAACCCGCACTTTCCTTTCCTTTCTCCCTTACCCGCGGCACCCCCTTCCCCTTTTTTTTTTTTTTTTTTTTCTTATTTTCTTACCAAACCCATCTTCCTTTATGTTCTAAATTGTTCCAAAACCAAATACACCATTTTTATACAAAATCTCAAGCAAATTTCGCCATAACTCACTCATTTCTACTCGGATTTTCACATAATTTATATTTCCGGAATCCTCTCGTCGAGATCTACAACCTAGTATGTTTTAATTTCAGTTTTCATTAAGTTGTTTTAAGACGAATTTCGGTAATTTCGGTATTTTATACTTATTATTGTGTTTTTATTGTTTATTTAGGTGAAGATTTGGAGGACGAGTTTGGGGACTCGTATATTGTCGAAGATAGTGGCTAGTTGCTTGTTAGGGTTTGGTTTTTAAGGTGCTAATTGCTCATTTTCTAGTTTAAGGTAACATATTTCGAGTTACTCGACGAATAATCGTCACATTTTTTGCTTTTTGTATGTTTTTGTGATTTTTGATTGAGTAGTAAATTTTCACATGTTTAAAATGGGTTGCATGCATGTCTTTTGTTAGTTTAAGATAACATGTTAGTATTAGGAACGATTAATTATGTTTCAGACGATGTTTAACTGAACAAAAATGGAGAAATGGAGGTGTGGGAGTGGCGGCCAGCAGGCCCAGGCAGGCCCACGGCTGCCGTGGGGTTGGCCCGGGTTGGTCCGTCGCTTGTTTCGCGGTTTTTCATGCAATATTTGTCATTTCGGGTTCATTAATGTTATAGTTAGTATAAGTTACATATGAGTACACTTTTGAATTAAATCATATTAGTAGTAAAAATTATGTTAGTGGTAAAAATTAGGTTTATATTGGTAGTTGCACATGTTAGGGTAGATTATAAGATGAAATTGTAATGATTAGGCTCAAAATAAATTTTATAGCAATAATTGCCATGTTTTGATGATTGTGCCGAAAACTGAGCCTTAGTCCCTTTGACTGATTCGATGTCAGTTAATTGAGTGATTGGTCAGCCACAATTTAACCCGTACCTGTCGCAGGGCTGGGGTTGCGGGTAAAAATTCGGTTGGATGAAGTTTTATATGAATTGGATAATCGGTCTTTTTCTTGTTTTAGGCCATTTATCAAGTTTTTAAGTTCACATGTATAGTTGGTTGAATTTAATAGTTTCTTATATTGTAGAAATGGCCTTAGATTCCCTGAAGCCTTTAATATTGTTAATATTGCTAGAAATGGTATTGGTATTAAATACTTTCTTGCAGGTTGTTGTGTTTGTCATATATAGGTCTTTATAGTCTCTGACGAGTATATGTTCACTGGTTAATAGCCTTTGTGTTCCTGACTAGTGGATTTATATCCAAGTTGGGGCATGACCTCGTTACTTATTTTGATAGTAAGTGGTCAGCTTAAGTACTAGCCAACCCTTTGGTGGACTCCTTAGGGTACTCACTTTGTTTTAGAAAAATTGTGGGTCTTGGGTGCGGTGGTGTGTATCCGCATGTCTAGGTCTGCGCAGATTTTAGGCTAGGGTTGTGTTGTGTCTTGGCCATGTTTTATTAATATTAACCGCTGAGCCAAGATACCGGTTCGATTACCTTCCCTACCTCGTGGTATAGACTCGAGTTACAGAGTGACTATTGACGGGACTAAGAACTTATGCCTGTCTTTGATATATTGCCCTTTCTTGTATGGTGATTTTATGAATTGTAATAGGTGAGATGTAAGCTGATACCTGTCCAAGTGAGTACCAAAAATAATATTTATAAATTCCAAACTACAACTAGCAAGCGGTAGTAAGGGTCGATCCGCAGGGAGGTAGGAAGTTCTAAGTGTCTTATCTCAGTCTATGAATTTTCTGGGGGGGGTTTTGATTATTTCAACTGAACTAAAGAGACTAAGGAAAGAGAGATAAAAATAGAAGAAATTAACAATAGAGGGAAGGAACTAGGACTTCGGGTCATCAATAAACGTCAGTCAATTGCAGCTAAGGTCACAAATCAGTCGATGTGTCGGTCTAAGGGGCAACGAATATCTCCTTTCGTTCTCAATTCGCCCTAAAATGCTATTAGCTTAACTTTCGCCCTCACTAAAGCATCCTATTGTTCACTGCGGGTCTCCCCTATTCCAACCTTTCGGTCCAGGTCAAGGGTTACCAATATTAAAAGGCTAATTGTGTCGACTCAACTAGCAGGATACAGTTAAAGCAGCGATTAACAACATAGACTACAACAACAACGACAGATCTAATAACCTAATTAGCAATTAACATTAGTCTAATGAATCACCTAATCCTAGCAAGAGTATTTAGCTAGACATGGGTAAAGGGAGAACGAGAATAAAGGAATTAAGAACAATAAACATTAACATAAAATAAAGAGGGAAAAGAAGGGAAAAAAAAGTTACAGTAGAAATAGATCCGGAATTAATAGAAATGAAGAGCAAGGCAGTCGTCCGTCCCCTCTACTGACTCCAGGGAATGAATGATGTGCTATTAGGTCTAAACTACTCTTATTTATACTAAGTAGTATCATTATTATTAACTAAATATAAGATAAGCATAAGATAAAATCTAATTATACTCGACAATATCCTTCTCGTTGTAGCTAGTACTCGATCGAGCATAAATCTACTCGATCGAGTAGATTCCAGCGCACATTTCCTGCTTTGCGCATTGAACTTCAAACGGCTGCCATTTCTTCGTTACTTGGTCAAACAGGGTGATTCCGGTGGCATTGGAAATCTAAGAGGACAAAATTTCATCTCCAATTTGAATCACCTGAATATCAGTTGTAGAACTCGAGATATGGCTCTCCAAAGTAGGCACTAGCAATTTGAAGTTCTTCCTTTGCTCGCCTATCTATCTTTCTTCTTTGCGCATCTCAAAATAGCTACATTCCCGCTCCAAATTCACTCTTCCTCCAAATGCATGATAAACGGACGGTAAAAGGCTTGATTTCAATACTTTCTGGTTCATTCCTGCAAATAAGACAAAACAAACCAAAGTAGCATATTCGGGGCATTTCGTAGCATAAACTACGATAATAGCATAGAAATACGTGCATAAAAAGGCCTAAAAAGACTATATAAAATGCACGTATCATAAGCCGGTTACAATTGATAAAGTTTGGATTACTATTTGTTATATGTTTCACATGATAGTTTAATTTGGTCAGTTTGGGGGTCATATGTTAGAATACTTGATAATTGAATTATTTATCATGTTGTTTACATGTTTCATTACATGTTACATTAAATATGACGTTTCGTGGCTGGGAGGACTCGAAGTTACTCCCCACTGAATTGTGGCTTTCGTGTTTGTATAAAATGCGATTGACAGGTTGAAGATTTAGATGGGGACACAGACGAGCTAGTGAGCAAAAGGAACCTTGGACCTAGTTTGGCTATTTTTATAGTAAAGCTTTAGACTTTTGGTTTTGTATATATTTTGAAGGGACATATGTCTCCCTCTTTGTTTTTGGTTTGTATCATTATACTTTCTTATCGTTAGCTATGACATGTAAATTAGTTATTAGCTTTTACAGGTTTTGGCACCCTCCACTTGGAGATGTTTGTGAATGGTTTAGAAAAGTTTTAAAAATTACAGGTTTTGTCTAGTTGAACCAATTACAAACATATCCTGTCAGTTTTTCTGTAGATTTTACGTGTTTAATTATCGCTAAATTTAAGGGTGTCACACTTGGTATCGTAGCATATTTGCTCCCGACGCACGTTTGTGCACCCCACCTAAAATCACTTGACCTTTAAATAATAAACTTGAGAGATGGGTAGGATGGGTAGAGTTAGGATTTTATGTGGTAGTCTGTTTGTGATTGCTATTTGTTAGGTTCTAACCAATGTTCTCTTTTGCAAGATGGCTCTCCAAGAAACGTTGATAATGCAATCTTACCAAATGGGTTTGTTAATTGTTAGTTATTAATTTTCGTGCCGTTGAAGCTATGACCGTGATCTTATTCGTCGGTGACCAAGACTGAGTGGCCGTTGCCGAATGTTGAAGATTGGTTATGCCAAATGAAGAATGCTTCCACTTTCTTGATACTTCTTTCCGTATTCAGTGTATCTTACCTTAATCTTCCAATCTCGTTGTTTATTCGTCTTCCTAATTCCTCTTCTCTCGCCTTGGTAACTACTCTTCTATTCTTTCTCCCGATTCATCCTTGGTTCGTTTTCTTCTTTTAATAAGAGTCCTTGTGGATACCTTCCTTTTATTCCGCATGATAGTTCCCTTGTTCAAGAGAACCCAGTTTTGAGAGAATGTATCATTGGAGGGCGTGAACGAGTTGAGAAATTGGTTGTTTAGGGTTTGAGTTGTATAGGAGAATATAACTTGGGATCCTTTGGTTAGTTTTGTTAGTTGTGCTTGATATGAGAACTCAGTGAAATGAGAAACACCTTGGGATTTATGTCTATTGAGAGCTTGTTTGTTATAGATGATTGAGCATGGGTACTACCTTAGCACATAAGTTGAAATGAACCTAAGCTACTTCATTTGAGAGTCTCGATGTTTCTTATGGAGAATTAAAGGAATGATAGTTAGCCCCAATCTTGGTAGGCCTTGAAAGGAATACAATAGGACATGGACGTTGCTTAATGGATTGGTATCGTACTTTGGAATTAGCTAGTTTGTTAAACCTTTTGAGTTGACCAAATCTAGTATAGAGTAGCCCTTGTTGACCTTTCGAAATTTGAGAACACGTGGTTGACCTTATTAATCATATCTGGATTTGGGAATTTTGGTGGAATGTTGTTCGATGTAGTTCGTGAGTTCAAGGGTGTGATTCTAATTTATGGTATCGGAGACTAGAAGTATTAAGTGGTGAGATAATGGAGTAAACAAGCCATGGTACCTGGGGATGACATAGTAAGTGAAGTTCAATGACGAGAATTGTAAAGGAGATACTTTGGGACTTGGATGGTAACAAATGAATTTGTGTGGTGAATTGATTTTGACTCTTAGAACCAATTGAGTCGAGGAATACCTACCATTGTGGAGTCCTTGTTAATCCTATAATTTGGTAGACTTTTGGGGCTTTGTTGAGCACATTAGTGAGGTAACCTTATCATATCGATCATAAGCTTGGATGAGTGTTTGGTAAGCGGTAACCCTTTCATTATGCCGCTGCTATTCTCCTCTCCTTCTCTTTAGCGTTTGTTGAACCTTGTTTTTATGCCAAATTTTACGTATCTTCTTCTTGCCCGAGATATCTTCTTAACTCGAATACCTCTTATTTTTGTCAACCGTTATCTTTACGGACCGACTCCTTAGTTTCCTAACTTGTCAGATTCATGCACCCTTCGAAGATATTTTACCGTTTCTCTATCCCGTTATCACTCCTTATCTCCTTAGTATAGTTGGTACCTTGTTGACCATGTTTACAGAGTTAGTGAGATGTGACTTGAGGATATAGGATTGACTAAGTAGTCGAGTTTGTGATTGGCTTCCATAATCACTTTGGAGATGAGGGTTTGATAATGTATATGTTACCGTGTGAGAAATGTTAAATGTGGGATTATTAGTTGGATTTAGTGAGTGATATTGATTACTACTTGAGGTATGGTATGAGAGTGAGAGTAAGCTACATTATTGGGAGGTTTTAGCACTTGTTTTGGTAACTAGAAAGGGTAATGGTGTGGTTGACACCAATTGTTAGGCTAAGGAACATAATTTCAATTTATGGTTTTAGGAACTCTGAGGTGATAAAGTGTTGTTACAATTATGACCTTGTTCCTTGAGAATTTGATGGTAAGTAAGTTTAGGATATCAAATTTGAAAGAATACTCCTTGGGGATGTTGATGACCAGAATGGATTGGTGTTGTAGCTGAGTGTAGCTGAGTGTAGTTCCGTTTGTCATAGATAGGTCTTTATAGTCTCTGACGAGTATATGTTCACTGCTTAATAGCCTTTGTGTTCCTGACTAGTGGATTTATATCCAAGTTGGGGCATGACCTCGTTACTTATTTTGATAGTAAGTGGTCAGCTTAAGTACTAGCCAACCCTTTGGTGGACTCCTTAGGGTACTCACTTTGTTTTAGAAAAATTGTGGGTCTTGGGTGCGGTGGTGTGTATCCGCATGTCTAGGTCTCAAGCGATTTTAGGCTAGGGTTGTGTTGTGTCTTGGCCATGTTTTATTAATATTAACCGCCGAGCCAAGATACCGGTTCGATTACCTTCCCTACCTCGTGGGTATAGACTCGAGTTCTGAGTGACTATTGACGGTACTAAGAACTTATGCCTGTCTTTGATATATTGCCCTTTCTTGTTTGATGATTCTATGAATCATAGAAGGTGAGATGCAAGCCGGCTATGGTTGATAGAGTTTGGATTACTACTTGTTATATGTTTCACATGATAGTTTAGTTTGGTCAGTTAGGACTCATATGTTAGAATAATTGATAATTGAATTATTTATCATGTTGTTTACATGTTTCATTACATGTTACATTAAATATGACGATTCTTGGCTGGGAGGACTCGAAGTTACTCCCCACTGAATTGTGGCTTTCGTGTTTGTATAAAATGCGATTGACAGGTACTTGATGCTTAGTTGGGGTTCACGGATGAGCTAGTGAGCAAGAGAACCTTGGACCTAGTTTTGGCTATTTTTATAGTAAACCTTTTAACTTTTGGTTTTGTATATATTCTGAAGGGACATATGTCTCCCTCTTTTTCCTTGGGTTGTATCATTATATTTTCTTATCGTTAGCTATGGCATGTAAATTAGTTCGTCAGCATTGCAGGTTTTGGCACCCTCCTCTTGGGAATGATGGAAATGTTTGTGATTGGTTTAGGAAAGTTTTTGAAATTACAGGTTTTGTCTAGTTGAACCAATTACAAACATATCCTGTCAGTTTTTCTGTAGAATTTACGCGTTTAATTATCGCTAATTTTTAAGGGTGTCTCAGTTGGTATCAGAGCTTATTTGCTCCCGACGCACGTTTGTGCACCCCACCTAAAATCACTTGACCTTTAAATAATAAACTTGAGAGATGGGTAGGATGGGTAGAGTTAGGATTTTATGTGGTAGTCTGTTTGTGATTGCTAATTGTTAGGTTTGTTGATTGTTAGTTATTAATTTTGGTGCCGTTAAAGATTAGTTATGCCAAATGAAGAATGCTTCCACTTTCTCGATATTTCTTTCCGTATTCAGTGTATCTTACCTTAATCTTCCAATTTCGTTGTTCATTCGTCTTTCAAATTTTGGTGTCGTTAAAGATTAGGTATGCCAAATAAAGTTTGGATTACTATTTGTTATATGTTTCACATGATAGTTTATTTTGGTCAGTTAGGGGGTCATAGGTTAGAATACTTGATAATTAAATTGCTTATCATGTTGTTTACATGTTTTATTACATGTTACATTAAATATGACGATTCGTGGCTGAGAGGACTCGAAGTTACTCCCCACTGAATTGTGGCTTTCGTGTTTGTATAAAATGTGATTGACAGGTACTTGATGCTTAGTTGGGGTTCACGGATGAGCTAGTGAGCAAAAGGAACCTTGGACCTAGTTTGGCTATTTTTATAGTAAACCTTTAGACTTTTGGTTTTGTATATATTTTGAAGGGACATATGTCTCCCTCTTTGTTTTTGGTTTGTATCATTATACTTTCTTATCGTTAGCTATGGCATGTAAATTAGTTATTAGCTTTTACAGGTTTTGGCACCCTCCACTTGGAGATGTTTGTGAATGGTTTAGAAAAGTTTTAAAAATTACAATTTTTGTCTAGTTGAACCAATTACAAACATATCCTGTCAGTTTTTCTGTAGATTTTACGTGTTTAATTATCGCTAAATTTAAGGGTGTCACAATATTCTTAAGAGAATGGGGCTTGCCAAGGACAAGACCGTTGTTGATTTTCATCCTAAGGCTCTAGCCCGTGATCGCAGAGCGTCGCCGAATGACCTTATGGATCAGCAGCTTAAAGGCTTGAATGTGGAGGCGGCCCAGGCGAAGGTTGCTAGTAACATGCCGCACCGAACGCGGAAAGCAAAGTCTTCGGCGGCGACGGCGTCGACATCAGTTCCACCTCCCATCCCTTCAGTCCAGAAGGAGACGGTGGTGATCGTTGACATTACCAGTGGGGGGGACTCCGATGCGGAGGGATCTCCCCTTGTCCGTAAGAGGAAAGAGCCTACTTCTGCCGCTAATGCTTCTGCGGCTACTGCTGATACTGCTGTCGGCAAGGAAATGCGTCCTCCGACCAAAAAGGCCAAGCATGGTACAGATTTATCCTGTGGCTCAGATTTGGCCGGTTCATTAGGCGTTCCTGATGACAGGCTCTTCGGTATGTCCATGTATGTTGACACGGATGCTTTAATTGAATTTTTTGTAGATCAACCGCTGCTGTTAACTGGTCACACTATTGAACGGCGTGCCGAGAAGAAAACTGCGCAGGCAAGTGGTCAAGACGCCACCGTTGTCACCTCCTTCCCGAAGCCTACCCCCCTCCAGATTAAGTCGGAGGGCCTAAGTTTGATCAAGTTACTGGCGAAGTGGGGTGATACGGCCGGTGCTCTTATTGTGGAGCAAGAGAAGACCATTGCTGACGCTGCCCCACAGCTCGAGCGGCTAAGGCTTGAACTCGACGCAGCGAACAAGGAGACTAAGAGGGCCGAGGCTGAGGCTGAAAAGGCGATCCGTCTTTGAGAGAAAACTCAGGGAGGACGCTGAAAAGGAGGTCCTTGCTGAGAGAGCCAAGGCCGAGGCTGCGACGGCTGAAGTTGCTAAGCTGCTGGAGGGGCGTGACCTTGTTCAGAAGCACGCCGACCTTGAAAATGGTCCATAAAAATGCAGGTCTTGCAGGTCTTTTAATTACTAGTTGACTACTCTACTTGAATTTTTGTCCGTTGTTAGTGAATGATGAGATATACTCATATACGGAGTAAATATTTGTGATTTGTTATAACTCATGTAAATAATTTTCGTCCCATTATAAAAGATATCTAAAATTAATCGATTATTTGGTTACGAAAATAATTTAAACTCCTTCAACTCTTGTGGTCTGACATGTACTTCATGAATAATCGGTGGTAAAATATTGGATATTCGAGTCTAAGTAACTTCCGTACTAATATAAAAAACAAAAGTAAATTAATATGATTATGTTTTGTTTTTTATTATTTACAATCATTACATTCGGGTCATTTCGGGTTGTAATGTTGAGATTTAGTTATCATTTTACAGGTTGAAATCGGTTCAGGTATGTTTCGATTTGGATCAAAATAATTCGGGTCAAAACAGTTCAGGTTCATACGATTTTGGGTCTATTTCGGATATTACAAATTCGGTTCAGTTTCGAATCAATTCAAATTGATTCGGGTTTCGGATAAAGTTGAAGTTATACCTTTCGGATGTACGGTCAGGTGTCGGTTCAGGTATTTTCGATCGGTTTTTCGTGTTCGGTATACTTTTGCCAGAATCGTCACTTTTGCGTTCCTGTGCTCCGTCTTTCTTCCCTTTTTCATTTTTCACCAATGTCGGTTTTTCGCTCTATTTCAGTTTGGGTTTGATCGATTGTCCTTTATTTCAATCACAACTACTCGTCTAAGATGATTTTACACAATTTAAATTAATCGTAAAACGAGATCTTTTAATAACCACTTTTACACCCTAATAAAGTTGTGTTTAGATCCATTTTACAACTATATTAGTGAAAACCGCCTTACAACTAGCTCACTATTTGGGTGGTATTGAATATGAATACTACGGAGTACCATTTTGTAAATTGTTGCCCTTGTGAATTATTTAATTAATCCATTATTTAATTAAACATGTACTTTATACAAAAGTTAATTTGAAATTCTGTATCTATATCCTAAACTCTAAAAAGTTTAAACTCCCTACTACTATTCATATGAACTAGTATTGGTGCCCGGCTTCGCCCGGGCTACCTCTACTTACTATTAAATTTTTTTTTTTCATTAAATAAAATTACTTAAAGTTGCATAACCCATAAATTTATCATTAATATATTTTTTATAACATATCCTAAAATTACGATTAAATAAATTTTGAGACAAATTCACTACTCCCGCTATTAATATTTTACTCTTATTAATGAAACAATAGTAATAACATTTCACTACTTGTCCGTAATCATTGTTACTGTCACTATTGTCGCATTAATATTGATGATTTCACTACTCCCGCCGTAATTATTGTTACTTTCACTATTGCCGCATTAATATTGATTATTTCACTACTCCCGTTGTTTCTACCATTCTCACTAATCTCGCTGATAATATTGTTACTTTTACTATTCAAATGAGTGATTACTATCATATAACTATAAACAATGTTACTATAATTCTTTAATTACTTTTACTACTTAGGCATGCAATTTTAAGAGGATTATATATTTATATAAATATATTACATATATGCATTAAATTATATCGAAAGTATTATGCAATATTATTATGGAATCTAACTTAAATTATTTATAACCTACTTATTATATTTTTGTATGTTAAATAATTAACATCTCTATACATCTAATCAATACTATAAAGTTTAATAAAATTGCATAGATTTTAAATTTAATATATAATTTTATAGCTTAATAAAATTGTATATATTTTAAATTTAATATATAGTTTTATGATGATATAATAATTAATACCATAAGTGTGTATGTTTATACTAATTAATTATTTTATTTTAAGGAAATTAACCATCTTCTAGTCTTCTATAAATATTTAGGAAAATTACCAGGCATCTTCTTTCTTTTAGTCTCCTTGAAATTGACCATCTTAATTAATTATTTTATTTTAAGGAAATTGACCATGTTTAGGAAAATTACCAAGCTTCTATATAATTTAATTTTAACCCAAACTATATAATATTTGCATTGAGATCCCTTAATCGGGTCCATCACACGGTGTTATTGATTTAAAACTATATAGTATAATTAATTTGTATAACTTTCTTTAATTACATTAAAGTCCCTTGGTTTCTGGATTTAATATATAGTATTGATTGATAGTGCAAGCTGAGACCTCCTCATCCGTTGGATTCTCTCTATTGATCCTCTCCCTCCATTTCTCTTTAATTCACAGCCACATTCTAAACCCTCTCATTTTCATCCACTCTCTCAATGCCTCTCTCTCAGCAAACCCCTAGAGCTCACCCAAATCGAAAAAATCGAAGATCCTCTTCAAGGTATTTCCTCCAAATTTCATATCAGTTTGATTTAATTATTATTTTTGTAAGGGTGTAATAGTGATTCCGTTTGTTGGATATTGGTTGTTCTTGGTGGTTGTTTGATCTAAACATGCAAATAGTTTAGATTATTATTATTATTATTATTGTTATTATTTATTGTTGATCGTCTCAGAGTTCTTGTTCGGAGTTTATTAGTCTCAGAGTTGTTGTTGTTGTTGGCTGTCGAACTCTCATTGTTTTTTTGTACAAGGTTTCCGGGTATGTGCTTATGGGGCATGAGGTTGCTGTTGGGGAGTGGCCTGAGGCGGAAATTGTTATTATCATCATTGCCTTTACTGTTTTATACAGTGTCACCATTAGTATTGTTGTATTCGTGTTAAGGTTCTAAATTTTGTTCGTTGTTGTTCTAATTGCAGCTGTCGCTAATTCTAGAGTTCGGGAGTACAAGGCGGCAACCGAGCCTCATTTTGATTGCTGCAACAATACTTGGTGTGGTAATAGGTATGAGGTATCGTTGCTTAAGTTATTGCTGCAAATGTCATAGACAGGAGACGATTTGAGTCAGTAGGATCAAGTTATTGCAGGTCTGTTTCTGTATGCTGTGACCCCTTACCTGTCATCGACAGGAGACGATTTGAGTCAGTAGGATCAAGTTATTGCAGGTTTGTTTCTGCATGCTGTCACCCCTTGCCCGATATTTTTTTAATTATCTTCGGAATTTGTGTTTGATTTTTTAAATTGTATTCTTTGTTCGCCTATCAGCGTCGATGCTATAGATATTAGCAGAGAACAGCACCTTGATGTAGTACGTGACTTGATTTTTTGGTGGTCATTTCAATATTGATGTCCTAGAGGTTTTGTACTTTTGTCGGAAACCAAGAGCCAGCTGACAGTTTGTAATGACAAGGCTAGCAACTATTTGCTTTGCATATAGAAGCTGTTTTTCCCTAGACACTTGATTTTATTAAAGAGTTCACCATAATCTTGGAGGACTTAGATTTGGTTATGATGTCCTATGTTTTCTTTGCTGACCGTTTATGTGACATGTAATGATGTGTTGACCTTAACTACATAATTGTTGCTTAATTCGCTTCTGTGGGTTTGCAGAGTCTCATGGGAATGTTATAGAGACACGAGTCACAACAGTATGGAATTGGTGCTCCAAAGGTCAGTATGATAATGACCATGTTGGCTTATTTCTCGAAGGAAAAAATACTCCAAGTCTACTTGTACTGATGTGCTGCGTTTAAATTTAACATGATGTGTAATCATGTCATTCTCGTGTCATATTTATGTTTGGTAAGTGAACCATATTAGTTTTCGCTATATTTTTTGGGTAAGTTTACTCTTGTTTTCTGGGGTTTTTCCTTATTTCCATTATCTATTTTATTCTTCTTGTTGTTGTTGGTTAGTTTACTCATCGTTTCCTGATTTTTTTCCTTTTTCTCGTTGTTTATTAGTTTGCACCCCCCACCCCCTTTTTATATTAGATTAGATTATTAACCTCTTCCTCTTTCTCATTTTGGCATTTTGGTCAGTTGATTAGAGCCATGGAGATGAATACCTTCCAACTTCTGATTCAATTCTATAAGGTAAAGGTAAGCGATTTGCCTATCAATTTAGTCCCATTACCATTTGCCCCTCTTTTTCTTGCTACCGAACTGAGTATTTGCAGGTCTGGTTTCCTTTAATGATCTTTCACATTTGTCCAAACGTTTTTTTTTTCACGATATTAGGTGTTTGTTTTTTGTTCTCCGTTGGCCTGCTACTTATAAGCATGTGTTTGTTTGCTAAATTGTGCAGCTTATAGCAGCAATTGAGACTGGTGATTCGACCTAAGTGGTTCCCTTTCAGCTCCAATTCAACAAACCAGAGCCTTCTCGGGTATCTCATCTTACCTTATTTTTTGTTCATTAGTTTGTGAGACAGTCTCATCCTATTTCCATTTTAAGGGTCAATAATTTTGCAGCGTTTTTAGTTTTGATTTGATCATCAATAATCTTGTTTTGATCTATCTTAAGTTGATTTTTTGGTAATTCCCTTTGTTGTTTACTATGCCCTTCAGATTCGGGATTTGCTGGAATGCCTTTTAGTGCTTTTGAGAGGTTAGTGAATCAGAACGATGTTTGTTGCTAAATTTGTTGATTGTTTAATTTACGGTTTTTTTTCTCCTGAAGAATCCCGTTGCTTTCGGTGTTAGTTCTATTTTCTTGGGATTTATGGGTCAACAAATGTGAAATTCTTGGAGCGGTCTTATGGTTTGTTGTTCTACTTGTCTTCTGATTAGTGTTGTCGTCTTTGTGTGTAAATATCTATAGGTTTTGGCTCTCATTTAATTAGTTAGTGATGCTCTTAAATTTCCTAAGTTCCTAAGAGGTGAGCGATTTAACATGCTATTTATTGTTGTCCTAAAGTAATTTTGTTGTTGGCTATTCTTATGTCGGGTTAAAAGGGGCGAGTTGTTTGTATTCCTGATGAGATCGTAATGGGTTATTCGTACATTTGAGTTTTGGTTACCATTTAATTAGGGGGGAATTTCCCTATAACTCCTAAGAGGAGAGCGATTTACCAACCTATTTATTGTTGTTTTCCAGGACGATTCATGTGATGTGCTGAGGCTTGAGTTGTTGGTATTATACTGGCACTGAGGTCGCTGCTGCTAGGTATGGCACCTTAGGGGTGTTCCTGGGATTGGGATTGGAATTGGAATTGCTTTCTGCTTATACGTGAACTTGTGTTTTAATAAGCTTAGTGTTGTTGTCCTTCCTGGTCAGCTTTCATATTTGTGTTGTTTTAATTGCGATAGCAGGTCCTGGGAGTGGAGAAGCTGAAGGAAGGTAGCTCATCACCGGATGATGGTTTGGGCACGGGACAAACCGCCCGCTATTAGTTTTTCTGTTGAATGGGTCCTCTTCAAGTATGGTCCATTTTTTACTCTTTCCCATTTATTTAATCCGCTCCAACTCTATTTCGGTTTTTAAAAATCGTTTTAATCTTTCTTTCGATTTAAATTTTAAGTTTTTATAAAAGAAAGACGGAATTCGACTTTAAAACCCCTAAGTTCACCTTGACTTTTCATTACATTTTCGTTCTTCCTTTTTGTTTTTCATCTTCCCTTTTTTTATTCGCATTTTGAGGCGTGCGTTCACCCATGGACGGTTCGAAAAGATGATTCATGTCAGCCGACCCCAAATCATTTTGGGATTAAGGCTCTGATGTTGTTGTTGTTGTTGTTGTTGTTGTTTTTAATTGCGATAGCAGGTCCTGGTGGGTGGAGAAGTCGAATGACGGGACCGGCCTATATTGTTTGTTCCTCGAACTAATAATTTCCTGTTTGTCCCTATATTCCCTGCTCTGATACCTAATTTCCCTGGTCTTTCCTTGGTGCTGGGTTGTCCCTATATTCCCTGTTCCAGATCTTGACCTGTATTTTCTCATTCATGATCGGTTTCCGTTGTCCGGATTTTACAGGTTAGGAGCTTCAATTTCCGGCTGTCTACCATGTCCGACTGTTTATTTTTTCCATTTAATGTTGGATTAGATCATATCTCAATGAGGGAATTGAATCCGCTTGAGTGATTACCGGGAATTGAAACGAGGTAATTTGATCTATTTGTTGGTCTTGTGCACACTTGATGGTATTGTTGTAGATGTTGATGCAAATGTTTAGTATACCAACATACTTAGCATTGTTTTCAGGCTAGAATTACTGTACTGTCTGCAATATTATGCTACATATTGGCTTGAAATGCTTTCGATACACTTGCCTGAGGGTGTATGATTGTATGAATGGTGTTGAACACATTTTTTATTGAACCGACAGTTTGAGGAATATGTTTGGTCGGGTTTTTAAATTTTTTTGAGCAATCCATTATGCACTGATTTTTACAAGTAGGATATGCCATACTTTCTAATATACCACATTTTGTACTTGTTTATATAATTTAAGGACTAAGAGCCTGCTTGGATTTACAAACATTCACAACACTCACAGTGTATGTTTTTCCTTTTTGATTGAATGCTGCAGGCAGTGGTGAGTCTTCTCATCCTCGTACCTTCAGACAGGTTCCAACATCTTATGGCGTGATCTTCATCAAGTCAACATCTCATTGTGAACTGTTTTGCCAGAAAGAAGAGGAAGAAGAAGAGGTAGACAAGGTAGAATCTGAGGAAGCCTAAAATAATGGTGACACTACTACAAAAACGATTTTAGACATCACTTAATAGACAACAGAGATTTCAAAAAACCGATGTCTAAACTACACACATCAGCGTTTTGAAAAAAACTATGTCCATATAATTTGATATGCATCGGTTTTTTTTAAAAAACTGAGGTCTATTAATCTCACCTTTAATACACATGGGGCGTTTAAATATCAGATGTCTTTTAAATTCACCTAGGTTTAAAAATACACTCCCACCTTACGCAGTCAAGACTCAATAGCCCTCATAAACATCATCTCATAGGAAGTCAATTGAATGGTTTGTTGTATTGTCTGATTTGTTTGCTATTTTCATTGCCGTTTTCTTCTTTTGTTATGGCGATATCTTGTGTATATGCGATTACGGGTCATGGGATTGTTGTTGATGAGGAGCCTGAGGGGAATATGTGCTGAATTTCTCGAATATTGAAGATGCTTGTTTTGTTTTTTGACGCTTTTTCGGTTTTGTGGAGGGAAATTGGTTGTACTGTGTGATTCTGCTTAGGTGTATCGTTGTCGTATTGTTCGCGGGGCATTATGAACAGGGTAAAAATCCAATGCTGTGATGGTTCGTCATTCACTGAAGATGTGAAACTGTTGATCTTGTAAGTAATCCCTGTATTTAGTGAGTTAATTTAGCATTCTTAAAAGGTTTTACAGGCAATTTGATGATTATTACCTTGCGATATGATACCTGCATCTGTCATTCTCGACCCATGTTTAGTTTGATTTGATTGTGGTTTCTATATCATTTGATGATTATTATCTAGCAATATTTTACTTGAGTCTGAAATCAATACGTTTAGGTCAAATGTGAACTTAATTATTAACGCTTAAAAATCAATATGCTTTGTTTTGAAGTTCGATTTGTCCAATAACAATGGTACACTCATTCCATCACTTGCTTTGTGTTGAGAGTTTCTAGACCACCAAAGTGGATAGCTCTATTGGACTTCGCCATTTTCATTCTCATTGCATTTCCTATTCCCAGGTTGTAATTTTTCTGGTCTGTGTTTGTTTGT